>NW_027266302.1:600000-892401 GCF_022045235.1 Haliotis cracherodii | reverse complement strand
GGAATAATGTTAAAAGCGTCGTTAAACCCAACTCACTCACTCACTCACTCATATTGCTTAGTGCGCCTTAAACAACAACTCGAAACTGTGGGTAATGTCATCCTCATCGTGTAGTTATCCTGCCAACTTCAGCCTAAATTTAACAAAGGAACCATGTTAGCAAATCTGCCAGTGTTTTATTTTTGTTTTCACAACACAAGAACGTACACAGTCGTTACTACACACAATCCGTGGTATGTGTTGTGTGCGCGGCTTGGCAACGGCAGAAAAAGCAAAAGCATAACATAACAACTATAAACACCAAGTGTTTACTGCATGTTTTTCGTGAGCATTATTGGCGTACATCCTGCATACATGGTGTCTTGTCGGTGGCGGAGCGCAAAGAGGAAGTCAACCTGGTAGAGATATCCATCCCCAGTTTACAATATGTAGACGATGAAATAATCGCTGAGACTAGGCGATTAACTAGTCTCCTGACAGCGTTCCATAATTACCTTGATGGGTGTTTCCGGAAGAAACCCCATAAAACTGTAGATCTATGCATACTATGACATAAACGTCATACTTGGATACCGGCCTGTTTGTGAGTTGGTCGAAACACTGAAATTGAGAGGGCTTAACGTAAAAATGGTTTCCTTAAAAGGACGAGCTCTTGAAGATTATGACAGTGGTGAAGATGTCTGAGTATTATACACTAACTGTAATGTATTTGGCAGATGTCAGGCCGGCAATTCATCACTTCACTCCGATGATGCTGACGCCGCTGGAAGTAGTTCCAGTTGGCGAATAGCGTCAAGCAATTGTAACAGTGAATTATAACAAAAATATCGTAATGCCATTTTCTGTCTGTTTTTTTTACATTTTTTTGTCAAATACAGCAGTGACTCAGAGAAGGAGGATGGGGGGGAGAGGCTTACACTTTTTCAAATCTGGTTGGAGTAAGAAAAAACATGTTCACGTTTTGGCGTTCGGCTACATGGCGTCGTAAGGAACTCGGATGTGTCCGGAGCTTCCTATTCCTGTCTTATATTGTTCTTAATGACTTGAAATAGTACCTTCTATTTGAACGTCGACATGAAACTGCAATCAATATCTTACATAGAAGAGTTGGAACCTGATGATGCGATGTGTACTAGTTTTATGCAAGGACACCTTCAAGCAAGGCGTCAACACGGCGCTAAAGTATGAGATGTATGTTGAAAAGACAATCTTTGTGTTCCAAATTGTTAATCTTGAATTATTGTTGAAAAAAAACCCGCAAGACTGGCCCACCTTTTTTAAGTCACTTGACTATGCAAGCGGGGGGAGGGGGGGACCCTGTCATATACACTGAATTTATTAATGGGCCATTACTCACCAATCAATTCCTTCACTAACCTTCCAGTGTTTACATCAAACAGTTGCAAGGTACCTCAGTGATATACAATCCAGGCATGAACATGCAAGATCATTGTAGTCTGCTAGACTCGATCGCCGAAACGTCTCCTAAAACCATTCGGCCTCCCTTCCCTGGAGTGAGTGAATGAGTTTGAGTTTACGCCCGCTTTTAGCAATATTCCAGCAATATCACGGCGGGGGACACAAGAAATGGGCTTCACACATTGTACCCAAGTCGGGATTCGAACCCGGGTCTTCGGCGTGACGAGCGAACGCTTTAACCACTAGGCTACCCCCCCCCCCCCCCCCCCACCCCCCCCCCCCTTGGAACTCTCTGCCACAGTGTCGGCTCTAACCAACACTAGCCTCCATCAAATCCCATTTATAGACCTCCAAAACAGTATCAATTGCGTAGCTCGATGCTCATGATGTCAGTCACTGGATTGTCTGGTCAGACTCGATTGTTTACAGAGCCGACGTCATAGAGCTGGAATATTGCTGAGTGCGGCGTAAAACATTATCACTGCTAGCTTTCCGTTCCTGTTGCTTCCGTCGTTTGTGTGAGTATAATGTATATAATCTCAGATAGCGCTTTGAGCAGATACCAAGTGTCTGGATTTTTAAAGCAAAATGAAGACACTTAATATTGTTATATTTATTCAAAATACAATGAAATTTGGCGTATGTCTAATTAGGAGAGGGATTCTACACATATGTTCCGTTTTTTCGAAATATTATTGTATATATTTATCTTAATTTGATTTTTTTCCGTTTGGAGCATGCTCTTTCTAGAAAGCATTTTCACCTCTGTAAACATCACTATCAACCCATCTTAAACTGCTGGACCAATGAAGCTGAACCTTGACATACTTCTTCCAATCAATGGTGACATCCCCATTTGTTTGTTTTTGAACGCATGAAGAGCATTTCGTTTACGACTTTTAATGAAGAACGCACGAAGAGCGTTTCGTTAACGACTTTTAACGAAGAACGCATGAAGAGCATTTCGTTAACGACTTTTAACGAAGAACGCACGAAGAGCGTTTCGTTAAGGACTTTTAACGAATAACGCATGAAGAGCATTTCGTTTACGACTTTTAATGAAGAACGCACGAAGAGCGTTTCGTTAACGACTTTTAACGAAGAACGCATGAAGAGCATTTCGTTAACGACTTTTAACGAAGAACGCACGAAGAGCGTTTCGTTAAGGACTTTTAACGAAGAACGCACGAAGAGCGTTTCGTTAACGACTTTTAACGAAGAACGCATGAAGAGCATTTCGTTAACGACTTATAACGAAGAACGCACGAAGAGCGTTTCGTTAAGGACTTTTAACGAAGAACGCACGAAGAGCGTTTCGTTTACGACTTTTAACGTAGAACGCATTAAGAGCATTTCGTTTACGACCATCAACATCATCGCTTTTGCAACATCGCTCTCCCAGTGACGCTGCAGGAACAAGATACGCGCGTACACACATGCTTCGTGGGGGGTTATTGTACGGGAGTTTCACTTTTAAGTCCTGATTGCCTCGTCCTATAATCCTCACTGTCTTCGTATTAGATTTGATGAACATAGTTACGCTGCAGCAACAAAAATCCAGTCTCGACTGCAGTGCACACGTTGGCGCTCGGAGCCGTTGTTGTCAGTAATTGCCCATATAGCTGTCTGATTTGATCGGAATTGATTCAAACTTATAATGACCTCTCTCAATCGCTGACGCTGCTTCCACAGAACTCTGTGGTTATTTAGTCACGTTATGCTACACTGGATTTACAACTACAAAGCGCAGCCTGATAAGCACGTGTGTGGCCATCATTAGACAGGGACAGAGTTTTAACGATGCATGTTGTTACTTAAAAGTGAGTCAGTATGGTATTGTGCAGCTTGTAGCAATATTCCAGGAATATCACGGCGGGGGACATCAGAAATGGGCTTCACACATTGTACCCATGTGGGGAATCGAACCCGGGGTCTTCGGTGTGACGAGCGAACGCTTTAACCACAAGGCTACCCAGCCGCCAATGTACCCCTCAGACACAGCTGCTTAGAAGTATGACACACTTAAACCTTTTTTACCTTTACAGATGTCAATTCAAGAAATTACATGTGTATTATCGTTCTGGCAATTCAAATGTAAAGATAGCACATATGTAGACGCACACACACACACACACACACACACCACACACCACACACACCACAGGAACTCGATGATAACACACCCCTTATATATAATTGCTATACTATACACGCTATCATCGAATTCCTCTATCTCTGTCTCAGTCTATATTTAGCCGATAGTTTTTTATTGGAAAGCATGTCGTACGCGCCAGGTGGTTAATGTTACAATTTGTTTTCTTGCATCAAGAGATGTCAGATAGAATACATCTTCCCGAGGCAAGTGTATCCACTAGCCTATATCAAAGCCTAATTTCTACTCTTGCCACATCAAGGTCATTTTTTTGGCTCGACCCTGGCACCTCCTCGCGTAGGTCACGAGTTGTGCCCCTTGTAATGAAAACTCGATATCCAATCAGATAGCTGTTCTTCTCTCGTATAGCTTTTCTGATTGGACTATCGATATGTGCGATAGTCCAATCATATTTAGCACAGGAAAGTGGGCTTGATGTGGCATTGGTGGAAACAAGACTTTGATAAAGAGGCTAGTGGACGTTCTTGCCTCGGGAAGATGGATAGAATATAACAAATTTCAATACTGATCGTGTGCCTTTGATTTTGTCTTGTACGAGATCTGCATGCAGGAATCCAGCAATATATACATTGACACTGCAAGAGAGCCAGTCTAGATTCCATTTGGCGTACAGGGAAAAATAGCTGTGAAGATTATATGAATGGACCACTGGAAATCAGTGACAACACCAGGTGTCCGCGAAAAGGGTCAACACGTCGTGTATGAACACCAATACATGTATATTTGCAAATTGTAAGAAAAGTTCCAACCTGTGTTCGTTTTAAACCTATGTAATACACGAATTTTCATCTAAATGTGACATACTAGAAAGGCATGTAAGTTTATTGCCTTGCTCCGAGCCGAACGGAAGTGACGTCATTTAGCAGATGGCCCGCCATCATTTCGTACGATCCACACTAAATTCGACACAACTTCGAACCTGGCGCTGGTTGTGTAATTAATTACCCAAACATTACTTTGTGCCAGACGCTCGTTTACTCTACCTTAGCGCGTATCGATGGAAGCAGGTGCCAGCAATGGGATAGATTATGTTATGCTTCTAGGGTGAAGTAGCTCTGTATGCGATCGTAAACGTCACCGTGATGTTAGCGCCACGCGCCCTCACTGTCTCTGGTAGGCAGGAGGTGGGGTGTTAACGCCAGGTCTATTATCTAACCAATTGGAAACAGCGTTTATTGTCGTACGGTGTTTAGTGAAATGCCAGAGTTGAACCTTTGGTACTGCAGCGTTGAGAATACGTTGGTCCAAGCAGATCATGATACCTTTGAAACCTGTATTTGGTCCTTTGTTGTGGAGTTGTTACACTGAGACCGCCTCCGTGGTCTAGTGGAGAGAGCGTCCGCCTGGAGAACGGAAGGTCGTTGGTTCGATCCCTGGTCGTCATACCAAAAGACGTAAGAAGATGGTACCTGTTGTTACCCTGCCTGTCGTTCGGCATTAATGGGATACGACAAGGACTGGCCGGCTTGTAGTTAGTATACTGTGTTTGAGTGGGGTATTTATGTTAACCTGCGAGATGCTATCTCAGTGGTTTAGCACTATAAACCGGCATTAGTCGGACAAGGACAAGCACACACGCGCGCGCGTACACACACTGGTCGCGACAGTAAACCCCATTTCATCCCACCCATTGTTCCACAGATAAAACCAGTGCCTGATAGCAATGCCACGACAACGACGACACACAGCAGCCCGATCCTCCAATGTGACCACCCAATGCCCTTCAAATTGCATGAGGGTACTGGTCAACTGTTTACCCAGAATCCTTAACAGAACCATGACTCCGACTGGACAATACCGTATGCAAGTCATCTAGGGGGGAAATGCTGTTTCCAACAACAATAAAAGTTAATATTTCAAAAGGTGGAAATATTTAACTTCTTTCTAAATTTCTTAATTCCTTTGCAACTGATAATTAATGAGAACATATAGGGCAGCCTAGTGGTTAAAGCTTTCGCTCGTCACGCCGAAGACCCGGGTTCCATTCCCTTCATGGATACAAAGTGTGAAACCCATTTCTGGTGTCCCCCGCCGTGATGTTGCTTGAATATTGCTAAAAGCGGCGTAAAATCAAACTCACTCGCTCACACTTCTTCTGCATTCTGATTATTACATGTTTCTAGGTTTATCAGCACCATACCCATGCTCGTGGGTTTCATCAAAGTGGTAAACGTCTGAGACCTGCACCACATTACGCTGACACGCTCTGACATACGTGTTTGTTCAAAGCGGCATTTAACCCAACTTACTCACTCACCTCACTCAGTCTTTACAACACCTGAGTACATGTGTTTTAACAAGTGATGGGGCGTTTTAACAACGTTCGCGACATCTTAACAGTAATAAACTGACCACCAAATTTTTGGCAGTAAATCATTTTTGAAAAATCTAATTAATATCCTCATGTATAATACATCTAGCTGACAGTAACTGGTGGCTTCTATTCTTGGAGAACGTATTTATCAACTTGCTATGTCAGTAAAAGTCGGATTGGTGCTTGAGTAAGGAGGTGGCCATCTTGTTGTCTTCAGAACTCGCAAGGCTTTCATCTTTGCTGAGATCTGCAAATATCGTGTTGGTGGTTGATAAGTGACCCAGGGCGTCATTCCCACAGGTATTCATGGCAACCCGCGTCGGGCGGTTACGAGGATATTACTGAAGTGTTAAATAGTCCTGAAGTGAGGTCGTGTTGGATTGAGCGAGAGGTGGGAAAGATAACTTTATTCTGCTTGTAGCGTATTGCACGTGACCGCGACAGGGAGACAAGATAAGATACCACTTGGATGTTGTATTGTGGAAGACTGGTCCGTTGTGGTGGTGACGAGCGGGTACACTACCCCACTGAGCTACCCCTCGCATCGTACAAGGGCATGACGACCTGTTCTGCCCCGCTGCCCCTGTGGCTACTTGCCCCCCTGAGTCCCTCCCCTCTTTGGCTTCAGTATTCTCTCTGTGTAGTGTAGCCTAGCCTTGCTCCTAGGCTGTGCTGAAAGAAAACTCCATGGATGTGGTAATTCTATCCTCCTAAAGGAAAGTCTATATACGTGGACAGTACCTGTAAGGACAACTTGTTCTTATCATTACATAATCTAGAGACCCGTGAAGATTCCAGGGTAGAATAGGTCTTCAGCAACCCATGCTTGCCGTAAAAGGTGACTATGCTTGTCGTGAAAGGCGACTAACGGGATCGGGTGGTCAGGCTCGCTGACTTGGTTGATGCATGTCATCGATCCCAATTGCGTGGATCGATGATCATGATGTCAATCACTGGATTGTCTGGTCCAGACTCGATTAATTACAGACCGCCGTCATATAGCTGGAATATTGCTGAGTGCGGCGTTAAACAACAAACCAACAACAACAACATAATCTAGAAATTAAGATCTAAAGTAATAATTATTGCCTTAGAGACCTGTGCAAGTCTTAAGTGTAGCCGAATAGCGCTATATGTCACAGACCCCATTACCCCCTTGCCACGTGCGTATGTCGAGGTCTTTGTATATCGGGGCCGCTTTCTGTTGTCGTAAAAAGTTAAGAAAAGTTGGCTGGCTGGGTACAGTGAGTGAGTGAGTCGTTTTATCGCCACACTGAACAGCACCCATTTATACAGGGTGTGTCGGCATGACAAGCGAGGATAGCTCAAATAAACAATGGTTGATGAAGATATTTAATTATTGGAATCTACCAGCCTATCCACTGAGAAAGTATCATAATCAGTGCGAATTGTGAATGAGACCTGCATCACTTCGGACTTTCTTTCCACGTTAAGCTGCCACACGTGATGTAACCAAGAATAGTTTTCTAAGGGGCCGCGTTATGACCTCACTCACTCACTCCTAGTGTGGGGATTTAATTCAAGAACTAGTAAGAATTGATTGCATTTTACATATTTCAAGTCACGTTAGCTTGGACCAATGTTCATATATACATAATACTTGTTATACTTGATATGATAACAGACGGGTTTGGGCGTTCATTACTAAAGCTTTGTATACATATAAACCTAAATATCACGAATGGAAGGTGGGTTCCGATGCGGGTTTGGGTGATTTTACATTTGTTTTAGCAGTGGGTACAAGTGTCATTGATTACAATACTACTGCAAGCTAACTTACATAGTCAGGAGTTCGATGTCGTTTACAAGGTCAGAGTCCGAGCATTTACCTGTACGATGTCCATTTCAGTCACGTGACGTCCGGCAACAAACAAAGTTTTTTAAACAAACACTTACTTTATATGCAATTTGCGCGAGTGGCCGGTGCTACCGGTAGGGCAGGGCATGCTTACCCCTTTCGCTAACACATGGTGTCATCACTGATTTTTCACCGGAACCGTGAAGATCCGGGTAGAATAGGTCTTCAGCAACCCGGCCATGCTTGCCGTAAAAGGCGACTATGCTTGTCGTAAGAGGCGACTAACGGGATCGGGTGGTCAGGCTGACTTGGTTGATGCATGTCATCGCTACAAATTGCGTAGATCGATGGTCATGATGTCAATCACTGGATTATTTACAGACCGCCGTCATGTAGCTGGATTATTGCTGAGTGCGAGTTAAACAAGAAACAGAATAGATTTTTTCAACGCTATTTTGCTTTTTACGCCCAGTGGATTCTGTCTCGGCAGATAATCGAGACTGGTTATTGTCTGGGGTTGACGTTTTATGTTTATAGTTAGAGGATATTTATAGAGGAAGGTTAAAAAGTACAGGAGGCACGTGGCGAGGATAATAGCTTCAGTTTACGTGCTTTAATAATGATGAAGTCAGGGAGAATTTACTTTCACCTGATATATCTAGTTTGCTTGAAAGACTGTGGCAACGGTTCTTTCGGATATTGATAATGCACTCAACATGTCTGACAAAAGAAGCAATATGCTTCACAGAGTATGACACGCATAGACGCAGAACACAACCTCGGCTTGACATAGAGTGCAATTTTCTAAGATGTGACTGATTTTTGGGATGCTTTAAATGTTTTAATGACGTTTCATCGTTACGAAAGTATTTCGAAAGCCAGAAATAAGTACATTTGCACTTTAAAATGTGAGAAAAGGAATTACTACGATTCTGTAAAAAATAAATCACAAATCTGACTATTAGTAACTCAAAAATTTCTTCATCAAACACTTAAATTATATATTTCAGCATACTACTACATGTGATGATGAATTTCATTGTCACCCTTTAAATAACACCCGTACTGTTTTCAGTAAAAATATGATGAATCTACTTCCTGTTTCTAAATAAGACCCGTGAAGATCCGGGGTTGAATAGGTCTTCAGCAACCCATGCTTGCCGTAAAAGGCGACTATGCTTGTCGTAAAAGGCGACTAACGGGATCGGGTGGTCAGGCTCGCTGACTTGGTTGATGCATGTCATAGATCCCAATTGCGTGGATCGATGCTTATGATATTAATCACTAGATTGTCTGGTCCAGACTCGATTATTTACAGACCGCCGTCATATAGCTGGAATATTGCTGATTGCGGCGTAAAACAACAAACCAACCAACCAACTTCTAATTGTAAATATATTTTATACGAAATCAATGGTATTCCGGAATACTACACCCGGCTTAACACCGTTTCAGCAATAACTTATGTTTGTTGAAAAGTAAAAACTCAAGCAGCTGAGAACATACTACATGCTAACAACTATTTGCATATAGACTGCACTCCTCTTGGGACGTGGTGTTTAATTGGCATTAAAATAAGCAAATTTTGTTAAGAGACTTTTAAAGAATTAACGGCATCAAAGGCAAGCACCTTAGTGTACACCTGCGTACAGACTATTAAATCTCTTATCAATATTGTCGAGGATCTATTTTCAAACTCTTCTTGCAATTTGAAATATTTCATTTCTCCGTGTGTATTTATCGAGCTCGCAAGTTTGACACGACGGGCGTCAGGTTGGTAGGCGAGTTTATCAAAAAGTTCTACTGTATAACCTATGAGTGCAATGTGTGAGCCATCGTGTTGAGGTCACTGGTGGTATTCTGAAACAACATTTATCAGTCGAGAACTCCGATAAAGTCGTTATGAAAGAATGCAATACGTATAAAATTATTGAAGCAACCCGGATGTTAGACAAGATGGCGGACGACAGTGGAACGGCGGATGCTTGATTTCCGGTTCAGGTAGACAGCAGGCTGTTGCCGTCGTATTTGTGCAGTTGTCTGATAGCATAGAAATGATTAAGGTCGTGTCTAACACCGAATGAAACAAGGTCAGTCTAATGTGTGCCCTTGTGTTCACATGGTGTCTTAAACGATATAATTCTGAAAAATGTTTATCTCGGAAAACAATCATGTCTACCTCAGTGAGCAGATATAGCAGATATTAATTAACACATCACGTGACTTCATTTGGTTGCTACTGAACTATCGGCTGATCTGGAGAAAACAAATCCAATATCGGATGCATGGTTTGGGTGAGTGAGTGAGTGAGTGAGTGAGTGAGTTGGGTTTAACGCCGCTTTTAACAGTATTACAGTTATATCACGGCGTGTCAGCTTAATGTGGGAGGAAAGCCCGAAGTGATGCAGGTCTCACACGTTTACCACTTCGGTGAAACCCACGAGCACGGGTATGGTGCTGACAAACCTAGAAACATAATCGGGGCGAACCGGGATTCGAACCCACAATCATAGGTTTCTGGCGTGCCCAAGGGACGCAACTCTGCACAGCGAATGGCTGCATGGTTTGGGACAACATATGACGTCAGAACTTTCAGAAGTGAACGAGGAAATCTTATTTGCATGTAATATGCACGTGTGAATAGATAACCTCCAATTGTTTACTGATTAACGATAGAAGGGAAATAGGAGATGTACGAGGTACACGTGCTTATGTGCCAAAACACTGTCCACAAGTGTGCATGGCAAGAGGGATGACTTCAACTTTCCTAATGTAAACTTTCCCTTTATGTCGAGCAATATTCCATCAGCTCCAGTCTTTGGTGTCTATGCTTAAGGCGCATCAGCAGTTTTGCAGCTATTCGCGGCAGCTTTTAGCAGAGATTTCTTGTGATAATGGAAGTGTTTTTCGTTGCTTTTATTGTCATATAACATGTTTAACTCACCTCGTGACCTGACAAAGATGATATCGTGTCAACAAACGAACAGGCTTGAAACAATTCTTTAGTGTTGTCTTTTTCTCCTTAGTGTTGTCTTTTTCGCATAGATGAAATTCCCAAAGATAGCGTACAAGACCGAGAATAATTCTGTGCCCTGCTACAACATAACATAAACCCGAAATGCAAATTTCAACCGATAAATGTCCTATGCATGTATAATATTAGATGCTGACTTGTTTCGCGTTATTTACTCGTCAGTGTCCGCATAAATGAACAATATCCCACAAATCTGCAGCTACACAAAGAATCTTGTCCGGTGTCATGTATGTGTCTTTGTAACTTGGTTTCTCAAGTGATCACATACGTTGTTTGCTTCGGGTGTTTCACATAAGTGTCAAGTCTGATTGGTCTATAACAAACAAACAAACAAACAATGGTAATCTGTGTGACTGAGTGGCTGTACTACTAATTATGCCTGCAATAAAGACATTTACTGCACATCAGATAAATGACAAATCACACGTGTAGGGCTATACTATGAGGCATGAATGACAACAAGGGGATACTGATTGTTGTCTACAATGCATTTAGTTGTCTGAAAAAGAACATCTCCTCGAGGCAAGGGCGTTAACTGACTATAAAAATCCAGTTTCTACCCTTGCCGAAGTTTCTGGGCTCGATCGTAGTGCCACCTGTGGCTATTACAAGTAATGTCTCTCATATGTCCCTCCTTTTGACCAATCAGATTCCACCTCTCATATATCACTAAGTCTTGCATTTCACTTCAAACAAAGTGGAGACGTACAGTCAAGAAGATCTGATCAATAACCAAACTCTATATTGTAATAAAACGGGTCTTACTTCGTGAAGTGCATCAATTTCCGTGAATGCCTATATTAAAACGAGATTTCGAATATATCTGTTGACGCCGAATTGGCGGTACACATGTTTTGCAAGTCCTGCAATCGACCGAAATCTGCTCGGCAGTTTACGAACCGGATGTCGATTTCGTTACGCGATTTTGATTGGACTATGCATAGACTCGTTAGTCCAGCCAAGATGTAACTCCATAATTCCAACCTTGTTCGGCAAGGGTGGAAACTGGACTTTTATATATATTTTATGTTTTGTGTGTGTCACATGCTGTATAAAACAGGACAGGAAAATTAAAACGAACATAATACAACATCCGGCCTGAAGGCCTACGAGACACAGTATGAACAATATGAAAACAAATATTGTTTAGACATCTGTATAGACATATTTCCTTAAAGTCTATTCCCTCTCTCCTTACATTCATGGGGATGTGGGTGGCCCAGTCGTCGAAGGCACCGCGGTTCGCTGTGCAGAGTTGCGTCCCTTGAACACACCAGAAACCTATGATTGTGGGTTCGAATCCCTGTTCGTCCGATTATGTTTCTAGGTTTGTCAGCACCATACCCGTGCTCGAGTGTTTCACCGAAGTGGTAAACGTCTGAGACCTGCATCACTTCGGGCTTTCCTCCCACATTAAGCTGACACGCCGTGATATAACTGGAATACTGTTAAAAGCGTCGTTAAACCCAACTCACTCACCCACCTTACATACATATGGTAGCCCAGTTTCTTGTTACGCTCATTTGCTTCAGCCAGCAAATCGACTCACGGCAGCTAATGAGCCCCATCTAGTCTGTCTTCCCCGACCTTAAAGAATAATTTAGAAATGAATACAACTCAAGTCTAGAATGATTGGGCAAGTTTAGATTGCCTCAGCTCTGAAATTAATCATGATTCTGGGCTCCAGTGGGATTTTATTATTTATTTTATAGATCTATAATATCTTTAAATAAGAAACTATATTTCTGGGACTAGGTGTTAGTCTATGCCTAGCGGACAGTGTCAGGCAGCGGGGATAGAAGCCAGAGCCTAGTGCTCCTTGAGCTAGTTTTAATAGTACATCTTCAGACTTGTTTTCAAGACGACCTGAATGTTTAGCCCGAGGTGCGTGTGCATATCAGCGTCATTCATCACGTACCTGCCAGTGGAAGTACACTCCACACACGTCACCTATACGCATCTATGTAAACTCCTACCCTGCAGTCGTGTACACATATACCAGTAATAAAGTCAAACTACGTTGGGCAATGTTCAGGTAAAGGGGCCCCAGTGGCCCCAGTGGCCCCAAATTAGTCATTTGTATAATTTGTAAGTTAGAATACGGATTATAATTGTGTATTAAAGAGACCCTTAAGACTGAAATGTGTCTGCAACCACAACACTCAATAACATGTATGTGGTACTGTATCAAAACGTATTTTATGCAGTTTGCCCCATCTTTATACATGATATTTGATTTGACTTAGCTCAGGAAGTTTATTTTAAAATCAGCCAAAAAATACTTCAGTCATCGTTCTGGTTATTGCCAAACATAATGATGCCATTATCAAGGCCGAAGCATGGACCTTATGACACTAGACAAGTCTTAACATTCTCATGTTTGTTTGTTTGTTTGTTGTTTAACGCCACAGTCAGCAATATTCCAGACGGCAGTCTGAAAAATAATCGATCTGGACCAGACAATTCAGTGATTGGCATCACGAGCATCGATGCACCCAACTGGGATACGATGACATGCATCAACCAAGTCAGCCTGACCATCCGATCCCGTTACTCGCTTTTTACGGCAAGCATGAGTTGCTGAAGACCTTTTCCATCCCGGATCTTCACGGGTATAACATGTTCATGGTACAGACGGAATCGAACAGTCGACTTTGCTTTTGGTAGAGATTTCTTGCGGCTATGGTTTGGTTTGTTTGTTGTTTAACGCCGAACTCAGCAGTATTCTAGCCATATGACGGCGGTCTGTAAATACTGTAAATAATCGAGTCTGGACCAGACAATCCAGTGATTGACATCCTGGGCATCGATCCAGGCAATTTGGATCGATGACATGCATCAACCAAGTCAGCGAGCCTGACCACCCGATCCCGTTAGTCGCCTATTACGACAAGCATAGTCGCCTTTTACGGCTAGCCTGGGTTGCTGAAGACCTATTCTACCCCGGATCTTCACGGGTCTCTTACGGCTATGGAACGACCATTGTCGCTTATATTATTGTTTCAAATATTATATCTGTCGAATATCTGTTAGCGATGTCAAAGTCATCGTTGGGGACATTGGGTAGTGGTTGTACGACTCATCTCCATATGTGCACCTTTAGTTGTACAATCCTGTGGCGTGATGGTTGTTCCAGATCAAAATCTACCGAGAAAGGTCAAGGTCACAGCAAGGTCAGAGTGTTTAAGACGCTTGTACGGTTCTTTTGCACCCAGTAGGCATGTGGCTTTGATATATGCTGTCGATAACAACCAGAATCACAACAGTATCAGGTCATCTGAGTCTAATACAAGGGGAATATAGGACGTCCTTGAGTCAAAGCCGTAAGTGACTTTATCGGTGAAGTGATTTTTCTTATTAAGTCAGCTCACCCGTGAAGATCCGGGTTAGGATAGGTCTTCAGCAGCCCATGCTTGCCGAAAAAGGTGACTTTGCTTGATGTAAGAGGCGACTAGCGGGATCGGGTGGTCGGGCCCGCTGGTTTCTGGTTGCACGTCGACAGTTGAAATGTCTTGCAATCTTGGTATATGGTCTGCCTTATTCCTACGGCCCTCCGACCCCCCCCCCCCCCCCCCCCCCCCCCCCTCTCTCTCTCTCTCTGTGCAGTAGTTAAATGTGGCATATCTTTTTCATAATTGTTCTGGCAACGATCCATCCATAACCTTTTATTAAATTTCTGCACGTGCATATTAACGGTTACCCGATAAAAAGTGTTTAGCGACCTTCCTAGCCAGCGGGTTGTGTTTTGGACCTTAAGTTTGCAGCGTTTCTACGACTGTTTTCAGCCTATTAACGTTTTGATAACGTTTGTATTATTTTTGTCAAATCCAATTTTCAAGTGCATACTTTCTTTTGCCCGGCAGTTTAGACAGGTGTTTATTAGAAAGTTTACAACGTTCGCCCGCTAAAAATAGAACGAACGTATGCGTGCAAGTATACACGTAATTGCTATTTACAGTGACGGAGCGCTCAGTGTTTTAATGGGAGTGATTTCGTAATCATTCCGCCTGAGGTGTATCATGTCATGTATATTTCTTCAAAGAGTAACTATATACACAATGCTGAGTATTATCAAAAGAAACACTGTTTATAGGAAGTGGGAAGAGTGTTCTAAAGTCTACATTCACTCAACATACATACGGTCAACGCTTTGGGTTCATTTTGAACTTTGTTTATTGTGGCGCACCATTACAGAGATCACGAAACTGCTTTGAATTTTAAATCACTTCAAATGTGACCCCATTACCGATGTTGAAATAAGAGTATGATATGAGGTTAAGGATAGACGGAAGAATTCTGTTTTAGGTCCGTTATGACTGAAAAATGGATAAATAGTTTCGCTAGTGAGGAGTGAAAATGAATAATTTGTTTTAGCTTACAGTGAGTGAGTGGGTATGGTTTTACGCCGCTTTTAGCAGTATTCCAGCAATATCACGGCGGGAGACAACAGAAATTGGCTTCACACATTGTACCCATGTCGGGAATCGAACCCGGATCTTCGGCGTGACGAGCGAACGCTTTAACCACTAGGCTACCCGACCACCCGTTTTAGCTCACAACACGTATATAAAACATGACTTAAAAATAACTTCACCAGAAACTGTAGATGACCTTGCAACCTTACAAATGTGGGTACAATCTGACGCTGAAACAATTCACTTCGTGATCTGAAGACCGATTAATTTTGCACACGACACCAAAATTCCAAAACGATTCGCCTGTGCCCACTCGATCTGATTACGAATCCAACCGCCAAAAGATAACACTGAAGCAGAAACAGTTTGTAATTCCATCAAAGTGATTGCCTCTTTCAGCAGCGGTTTGTCTCCTCCAGAATAAATCCGATTCTCCTGACTCCGGCAGTTCTCACACACAGTGGGGATTAGACCCATTGGTTATCGACATCGGCGCCTACTCGATTGATGTAACCCGATCCTCTGTGGGCGGGTCTGTGAAGTTTGGTCCTTACACCTGAACTGTCAATGCCCACTGACCTGAGCTGTCTGACGTCGGGAACAGACTGTCCTTTCATAATGACCATTGCAGCGAGAGAGCCCCTGCACTGTGTAAACGAGGGATGCTCTCAAACAACGTTGACGAATTTTATAGACCGGGACATTGCTAGAGTGACCGTCTGCTCAGAGCTAAGGGCGGTCTTCAGTTCTGTTTCAATTGTTTTGTGGTCACACCTGTAACATCTGTTTCATCAAAAGACTCTCATTTGTATTATGTTCAATGAGTAGTTATATTTTAATGCAGAAATGAATGGTGCATGTTTATCAATACAACTATTCCGTCTTTCGCATCCGTCAAGGGGTGGGGTGTGTGTGTGTGTGTGTGTGTGTGTGTGTGTCATTTTGAAAACCAAAATGTATGTTGTAGACAACTCTCCCCACCCACCCACACCCCTTCCTTTTAAAAATGCTAGATCCGCACTCGTTTCCTTGATATGTATCTTATTAGCAAATCTATTTTGATCCCGGTAGGTGATGTATTGCTCATTTTGTGTCGTATAGATAGAGAAAATATTTTAAGAAATGCAATGATTGAGTGTTCGTTCGAGATAAACAAATAACCTTTTACCTGTCAGACAGAAATAGTACGTTCGTACTCATCTCTCTTCCAAAATGTTGTCTGATGTGACTGATCAAGGCCCCGAGTTCAACAGACGTAGTAGCTATGTGCTGTGGCGTAATGACCCTTATCCTCGAGGAACAGGAGAGGTGAAAACTGAGTCATCGGGACGGCCATTAATGTTAGAACATTTGTAGTTGCAAAGTAATAGTGCATGTATTATAAGCGTTAGATAGGATATATTACCCGAGGTAATTAAAATGCTGAATGGAACAGATTATATGTATCATACTGCATGTTATATAATTTAATATTCCGAAATATATGCATACTTATATGGATAATCACTGGCCACCGGAGGCCGTTGTTATACCACAGGGGTTAATAAACGTTATATCACATGCCCAATGGATTACAAGTCAATCTGCGCTTCACGAACATAAAAGACAGTTTATTGATTAGAGATGATGAAAAGAGATTCATTATGACTTTAGAATATAAAGTGTTAACAGAAATAAACAAGCTTGCAGGATTTTGAAACATTATCTTTTGGCTCTGTCAACACTGTCGACGGACAGTTTCATTTTTGCACACGACACTATCGTCACAAGCATGGCAGACGATATAACCGTGCAGGTGAATGGGTCTTTAGCGGACGATTTCGGGGATATTTTAGATGTGAACACTATCGCAAGAGCCAAGGTAGGAGTAAACGAGATCGTGATAAATATTCAACAACTTTTACAATCTTTCTGTCACATCGTTTTCAGTTTTAATTAAAGACGCATTGATTCATCCCATGAACAGGTGCTAGGTATGCAAGGCAGACGATCCAAACTCTCGCACCTTTCTGTAGCCAACAGGTGTAATATAAAGTGACGCGACTTGTAAGACGCTTGAGTGGACATTTCTCCATGGATACGACACTCACGGGGAGTTATTTGTCTCTCGACATTAAATTTACTGACGGTGATGGCAACTACAATTTGATGCTGAGTGCACGACCAGCACGTGCTACACTTTTCCCCCAAGTTGATATGACAACCCCCGATTCATTTCAGTCTCGCGTGTCTTTGGCATGTCAGTCAACATATATCAGTTTTAATAATATTGATATATGTTTGCGTGTGTGTTGTCAGTTATGTCATGTGGGTTGAATTTACCTTGCCGTTATCCCATCTTAAAGGCATATCATAATCAGCACCTACAATATGATTTTTACAAGAAAACCATTATTATTATTATTATTATTCCTGTTAAAAACTGTTGTCAGAGTATGATAAGACGTTCAAGCAGATTCGTTTCTTTTCCTTGAGAAGTGGCATAGCCCAGTAGTCAGAGTGTTTGCTTACAATATAATAAAGATGACCCATGTTTTATTCAAGAGAGAGTGAGTGTGGTTTTACGCCGCTTTTAGCAACATTCCAGCAATATCACGGCGGGGGACACCAAGAAATGGGCTTCACACATTGTACCCATGTCGGGAATCGAAACCCGGTTCTTCGGCATAACGAGCAAACGCTTTAACCACTAGGCCACCAGACCGCAGCCTTTTATTTAAGAAAATGACACATCTATCCTTTAGGGATGTTAGCCTTACTGTAATCTTACTGGAATATTACTAAAATCAAATTCACTCACAAGCTACTATTGTCTTAGTGGGCATGTGTTTCATGTGTTTGCTTGTCATGCAGAGGTCTCTTGGTGTCTGGGGAGATACAGCTGCAGCACCACTATCATGACATCACTAGGGGAAGAGTGAAGAGACTGAAATGTTAACACGTCCTTGCCATCCGTCAAAGTTGCCATTCTGACAACTGGACCTTATAAACAATCCAGTATTCTTCCTGATAATCTCTCTGGGTCTACACTTGGGTGACAATGGTTGTGACCCGTGAAGATCCAGGGTAGAATAGGTCTTCAGCAACTGTAAAAGTTGACTATGCTTGTCCTAAGTGGCGACTAACGGGATCGGGTGGTCAGGTTCGCTGACTTGGTTGAAGCATATCATCGATCCCAATTGCGTGGATTGATGCTCATGATATCAGTCACTGGATTGTCTAGTCCAGACTCGATTATTTACATACCGCCGTCATGTAGCTGGAATATTGCTGACTGGCATAACATAATTTTCAATCGCCCCCTAGTCTGTCATACAGACACTGAAAAAATATATCAAATGAAGCCCACGCAAGTCTATAATGTTTGGCAAGTCTCTGGTCTCCTTTTTATTATATTCTACAACTATATTTTAACAACTGTTTCTTTTCTGTAAAATATGTTCATTTCAGAGACAAGATATTAGTCTAGTCATCCCCTTACTCAATTCAATAATGAAAAGATCACCTTTTCAAATCTGCAATTGCAGGTCAGGTTTATGCACCCTAGTATATATTCAGAGATGGTCATTAAGTCGACTTTAACTCTAGAGCTGTTTGAGGTAAACGCAATGACAGTCTCAACAATAGTTTCAGTGTCCTTGTTAACATCTGAGAACATGTTCAAGTAACAAAGTGTCTAATGGTTTAAACAGGATGTATCCATCTGTTTGTCAGTGAAAGCATGTGATGTTGATCTACTACTGGGAGTGGGTACCACCAGGACATTGTGCATGTCAAACACTGTTGGATGTTCGGCCACATCGTTGTGTGGGTCACACTGACCCATCAAACAATTGTGTGACCTAGCTGATTAAGTGTATTATCGTACACAGAGAGAAAGAATATGTCCATATAATGTGTTAGTTTGATACCTGATGTGTGGGTGGTTATCAGTAAACATTTATCATAAGGGTGGTGGAGCAAGTACCTGTTAGTGTGGGTTCACAGGAGAATTTGAGTTTCAGTACATGTATTGACAAATCCATTCATAACTCACTCCCCAGTAGACTAAATAACAATAAACAGATAGCAGTGTATTCGGGGAAGAGATACAGATATATATTATTATCTAGTCAGGGTGTATTGGGAGAGGAGATACAGATGTATATTGTTATCTTGTCAGTGTATATTTGGGAGGGAGATACAGATGTATATTGGTATCTAGCCTTTGTGTATTGGGAAGGGAGGTGCAGATGTATATTGCTATTTAGCCATGGTGTTTTGGGAGAGAGATACAGGTGTATATTGTTATTTAGTCAGTGTGTATTGGGCAAGAGATACAGATGTATATTGGTATGTTGCCAGTGTATATTTGGGAGGGAGATACAGATGTATATTGGTATCTAGCCTTTGTGTATTGGTGAGGGAGATACAGATGTATATTATTATCTAGTCAAGGCGTATTTGGGAGGGAGATACAGATGTATATTATTATCTAGTCAAGGTGTATTTGGGAGGGAGATACAGATGTATATTATTATCTATTCAGGGTGTATTGGGAAGGGAGATACAGATGTATATTATTATCTAGTCAAGGTCTATTTGGGAAGGAGATACAGATGTTTACTGTTATCTTGTCTGGGTGAACTGGGGAGGGAAATACAGATGTATATTGTTATCTAGTCAGGGTGATGCAGATGTATGTTGCTATTTAGTCAGGGTATACTGGGGAGGGAGATACAGATGTGTGTTGTTATCTAGTCTGGGTGTATTTGGGAGGGAGATACAGATATATATTATTATCTAGTCTGGGTGAACTGGGGAGGGAAATACAGATGTATATTGTTTTCTAGTCAGGGTGATGCAGATGTATGTTGCTATTTAGTCAGGGTGTACTGGGGAGGGAGATACAGATGTATGTTACCCCGGTATCTAGTCAGGGTGTATTTGGGAGGGAGATACAGATGTATATTGTTATCTAGTCAGGGTGTATTTGGGAGGGAGATACAGATGCATATTTTTATCTAGGCAGGGTGTACTGGAGAGGGAGATTCAGATGTTTACAGTTATCTAGTCAGTGTGTATTTGAGAGAGAGATACAGAGGTATATTATTATCTAGTCAGGGTGTACTGGAGAGGGAGATTCAGATGTTTACAATTATCTAGTCAGTTTATATTTGGGAGGGAGATACAGATGTATGTTGTTATTTAGTCAGTATGTATTGGGCAGGAGATACAGATGTATATTGTTATCTTGTCAGTGTATATTTGGGAGGGAGATACAGATGTATATTGGTATCTAGCCTTTGTGTATTGGTGAGGGAGATACAGATGTATATTATTATCTAGTCAGGGTGTATTTGGGAGAGAGACACAGATGTATATTTCTATCTAGGCAGGGTGTACTGGAGAGGGAGATTCAGATGTTTACAATTATCTAGTCAGTGTATATTTGGGAGGGAGATACATATGTATATTGTTTTCTAGGCAGGCTGTACTGGAGAGGGAGATTCAGATAGTTACAGTTATCTAGTCTGTGTATATTTGGGAGGGAGATGTAGATGTATAGTGTTATTTAGTCTGTGTATATTGAGGAGGGAGATACAGATGTATGTTGTTATCTAATCAGGGTGTAGAAACAAAAGAGCCAACTCCATGAAGACATGTGTAATATGGGTGTGTAAGGCGGATATGAAATGTAATATGGGTGTGTAAGGTTGATATGGGGTGTAATATGACTGTGTAAGGTTGATATGGGTGTGATATGAAAAGTGCCATATAATACCCACAAAGTTAACGATCATCATTCATCAATCACAAGGCTGTCCCCAATACACGTGATAGAGATGGGTAATAACAGACTTGTATCAGCTTTAATAAATGCACACAGTCCTGGCAGTTCCATCACATTTAGGCACAAAATTGACCTCCACAAATTCTGAAAGCTATCAAATTGACCACGATGTCCAGGGATCTTCCTATATGTTTTGGCAGGATACTTTGAGATCAATACTGTGTCTTCTCCCAGTGAGGGAGGAAACTCACATGTACTGGGAATTAACCCTACGTATTTGGTGTCCTTTCTGTCACAGATTTAAACAATGATATAATACCACTTGACTATCAAATATCAATAGGCACTTTACTATCATACCATGATAAAGCAAACTTATTATTCATCAATTGGATGTTACTGGCCATCACAAAACAGGGCCAACCATACTGTTTAGTTGTTTTTCACACGTATGAGTAAGTAAGTGAGTGAGTATGGTTTTACACTGCTTTTGGCAATATTCCAGCAATATCATGGCTGGGGACACCAGAAATGGGCTTCACACATTGTACCCATGTCGGGAATCGAACCCAGGTCTTCGGTGTGGCGAACAAACACTTTAACCACTAGGCTACTGACCGCCCCTTCACAAGCATGAAGATAACATGATGTGTGCTATCGGTACAGCAGGAGACATTTAACCTTTTCGTGAACACCTGGTGTCATCACTGATTTTCAGTTACCCATTTATATAACTTCATTTTTCACTATTTTGGCTATTACGTCCTATTGAATCTTTTTCGGCAGACATTCAAGACTAATTATTCTCTGGTGTTCATGTTTTGAAGTTCTGTTTGAATCAATCATCGACCAACTTGTTGAGTAAGATCAAGAAATATTTAATAGCCTCACCACAAATTTGTTATGACTTGTTTTTGTTATCTCTTTTTTAACCCTCAATAAAGAGGCTTTATTTATTTGTTTAGTGCTGCTTGGCAGAAAATGATGGCTTGTAAAACACTGTTTATGAAAAAGTAGAATATTATGTTTCAAACAACTATTAAGACTTCAAATTATAAAAGATCAACACAGATCTGAAGAAATCTTGACAAAGCCTGTAAAACATGGTAAAGGTGAGAGCAGTTAAACTGAAACAATTTGCAGTGAATGTTACATAAATATGTGCAGGTGTTCTGAGCCACCGCAGTCAGCTTTTGTGTAGTGCTTCAGAGCATATCACGCTACTTTAAAAATATGTAGTTGATGTTAAGTCAGTTTGTGTTAGTGGAACTTGAGGATTGAATTCCAAAGTCTAGAGCTATCCCTGTTTGCACAGACAAGTCCTCCAAACAAGGATTTGCTTGACATGCTGTAACTAAATCTCTAATCAAACCTTGACAGGTTGATGGCAGACTCAGCCAATCTCCTTACCTGGAGGCTTGTAGATGAATTTATCCTGAAGTTGTAGAGAGGAGTGGTTTGTTATGACTTAAACTGTCATAAAGTTATTTTATCTTGACGTTTTCAATATATTTTATCTTGTATTTTCAGTAGTCTTCTTTTATTTTGTTGGTACTTAAAATCAATTTTAACCTGAGAGAAGGCAGTGGAGTTTGTAAAGAGATATTGCTTGCTCTTGACAAAAAAATTGGCAACTCATGATTAAAGAGGTAAATACACATGAAGTTATTCCTTGTGGATTTATTTGAATCCCAGTTCACCCTGATTCTGTTTCTGAGTTTCTGAGCACCTTACCCGAGCTCATGGGTTTCACCAAAGTGGTAAATGTCTAAGGCCTGCATCACTTCGGTCTTTCCTCCCACATCAAGCTCTCATGCCGTGATATAACTGGAATAGTGTTCAAAGCGGTGTTGTACCCATCCAACTCACTCACTCACTCACTCATTCACCCACCCGCCCACCCACTCACTCACTCACTCACTCACCCACCCACCCACCCACTCACTCACCAACCAACCCACCCACCCACCCACCCACTCACTCACTCACTCACTCACTCACTTGATAGTTTGAGAGTCTACAGATCGATATACTGATGAATTAGTACAGTGTAGCTTCTTAAGCAGTACGGGCGGTCGGGTAGCCTCGTGGTTAAAGCGTTCGCTCGTCACGCAGAAGACCGAGGTTCGATTCCCGACATGGGTACAATGTGTGAAGCCCATTTCTGGTGTCCCCCGCCCTGATATTGCTGGAATATTCCTAAAGCGGCGTAAAACCATACTCACTCACTCTTTAGCAGTTGGGTAAAAGTAACAGGATTCAAGATTGAATGAATGTATGTACAGTGGTGTCACTGCATATTATGAAACTATGATGTCATGGTGTTTAATTGGTTTCACAGACTTGAATTAATTGATACATTGTTACTTCTTCTGAACCAGTTAGGGGGGGCACAGCTGGTACATTTGGCACAGTCATCTAAGGCGCCATTATTCGCTGTCAGCACCATACCCTTGCTTGTGGGTTTCACCAAAGTAGTAAACGTCCGAGACCTGCATCACTTCAGGCTTTCCTCCCACATTAAGCTGACACGCTGTGATACTGGAACTCACTCAGTCACTTTAGGAGCAGGGGAAAAGTAAAGGGATGCAAGGTTGCATGAATGTGTGCACGGTGGTGTCTTTGCATGTTATGAAATATTTATGATGCTATGGTGTTTTTGTCATGTCTTGAGGTGATGTTTCTACAGCATTTGATTAACATCAAGGTCATAACAAAGACAGTCAGTTTATCTTGTTAATCTTAAAGAGTCAACTGTCAAGTGAGTTTGTCTTTCAGTCATAGTTCAATACAAAATTCTAAAATACCACACACTGATGATTGGAAATTTTGTTATTATAATGCTGTCAACGTTTTCTCATCTCTAAAAGTTATGTAATTGGAGTAATAAGTCTGTAGTATCTGCTACCAGGGCCCACTTGCACAAAGCGATCTTAGCGCTAAGATGACCGTAACTCCCATACTTTAACATAGGCTTACAATAGTTGTAGTGCTAAGATCGCTTTGTGCAAGTGGGCCCAGGTGTTTTGATACAAAGGCTAGGTCTTGAGTATTAGGAGCAGTTGAGTTACCTCCCTTGATGTGCTTTCCCCCTCCTGTGACTGCCTACTTTCAGTTGGGAGCAGGCAGTGAGAATTGTCAAATGAACGTCTGTTTTTAATTGTGTAACTAGCTTATTGAAACAATTCTAAATTGTCTATTCAAATAATATTTTTATATAATTATCAGATTTTTCTTTTGCTAATTGGAATTTCTGTTCTGAGACCTGTGCTAGATTTGAAAATGTTTGATATTGCTGTCATTTGAATGATCAAGAAGTGGTGAAAAGATTTACTGTCACATTTGAGACAATAATGCAGTATATGATACACTTAATTCTGTATCTGTGTGTGTGTGTGTGTGTGTGTGTGTGTGTGTGAGAGAGAGAGAGAATCTGTGTCTGTCTGTCCGTAATTCGTTTCCAGAGCATATCTTTAAAGCAGTGACAGATTTTTCATGATATATTTGATGTCAAAAGACACGAGGGTGAGATTTTATTTATCATCCAACATCATTCATGCAACTTTTTCAGTTTGTAGACAGTAATAAGCAGTGTCTTAAGTGTAAAAAGTATTGCTAACAACTTCAGAAGCAGAGCCATGAGTGATTTCATTTGATTGTGACATCATGGTAACCAATGACATCACAATGGTCTGCAAAACATTGTGATGCAATTTCATTGCAGCGATAGCTACAATGCTGTGGAAGCCTGTTTTGGGATGATAAATATGGAATACTAAACGAGCTCCCGTGTAATACCAATTTTATGAAACAAGTGAATAGTTGTGGTATCTGACGAGCGAAAGCGAGTCAGATACCACAACTATTCACGAGTTTCATAAAATTGGTTTTACGCGGGAGCGAGTTTAGTATTTTATTTATTACTTGTCATTTATAACATTTTTAGAATTATACTGTTCAGTATGAATAGGCTGACACCTACACGATCCACGGCATAGTCCAATTGAGTTTAACAGAATAATATTTCAAAACATGTCAAACGTTTAATTTAATACCATACAACGGTCCACCTTTAGAATTCACAAAATTATCGTAGGGCTAAGACTATCGCAACTCACATACTTTAACTTAGACTAACGACTGTCGTTGCGCTACAATACGATCGCCTTGTGGAGCGGGCCTTGCACCTCAAAGTTAACAATAACGTCACAATACCCAATGGCGTAATTTGTGGAATTTTGTTGCAAGATCCATCGGCGAAACAATGCCATGTGACGTCAGCCTAGCAGCAAGGTTGCTGGGGTCATCGAGTGTTCATAAGATCCTCTCAGTGATCTATCAACTCCACACGCAATGTCTTTGAATAAGCCAAGGGATGTTGAGAGCGTTCAATATTTGTTCGTGAAACGTGTCCCGAGAGTACATGAGCACACGTTTTGGTATTACACAATGTGTAATACAGCTGTATGTTTATTAAACGGGTCATCTCTTCATGGGCAAGTAATAAATAGAGAATCTCACCCGAGTGTCTTTTGATATCAAATATATCAACACGAGTTGATAAAAGTGGGGAAACTCCGAGGCTTCCGTGGTTTTTTTTCCACTTTTATCAACAAGTGTTGATATATTTGATATCAAAAGACACGAGGGTGGGATTTTATTTATCATCCAACATCATTCTTCCAACTTTTTCAGTTTGTAGAAATTACAATACATTCACATTTGTACTTCAAAACTGTGTATTATGAACAAAATACTGAGAGTGATGTGATGTTTCTAATTTCTAATTGAAATAAATGTCTATTTCTGACTCTTTTCTTCCATGATTTCCCAATTTGAGTTTTATATTTTAGGTACCCCTTGTGTCTATGTTTAAAACCAGCAAGGCAGAGTTAAGTTTAACTTCACATTCACAATAATGAACGCTCATCGTGCACAAAAAGAAGTTAATATTCTGACCCTTGTCTAGAATACTGATTAAAACAAGATTCTGCACCTTCTCAACTTGAACTGCTTAGCGGCCCTTTGGATTAGCCACAGGTTGGGTAATTTAATGAATTGCTCGCGATTTCACTCAACATTAGATAGCCTTGTGGTACTGATTCGCCTAGTGAAGTTTTCAAGTGAAGATATTTGGGTATATTGATTGACAATTGAGGATGAAAATATTGACTGCCCAAATGGCAGTTTGCTTAACTAACAGTTTCTTGGCTGGAGCATTTACCAGACATGTAATTCTAACAGAATTTGATGTTCAAGGTGTTTCTACATTAAACATAAGTTTGAAATAGAATTTTCCTCCTTGATGAATACCATACTTTACTTTTGCTTGGTCTCTTGGTGTATTTACAATGAAAGCAGTATTGACTATATTTCATTGATGAAATTTGATACTTTCGTATTTGAATTTCAGAAAATTATTGTTCATTTACACTGTAAGGAAACTTACTTCTGATTGTGTTGGGGGCGGTCGGGTAGCCTGGTGGTTAAAGCGTTCGGTCATCACGCCGAAGATCCGGGTTCGATTCCCGACATGGGTACAATGTGTGAAGTCCATTTCTGGTGTCCCCCGCCTTGATATTGCTGGAATATTGCTAAAAGCGGCGTAAAACCATACTCACTCACTCTGATTGTGTTGGCTGCAACAAATATTTGGCATAGGTAATGTTCACAAACATCATATTTAGATATGTGCAAATGGTTTCAAATCCTCACACTGCTATATTCTCTGGTAAGTTAAAAAAATGTAATGACCAAAAAAAGACATTCCCCAGATCCTTCCAGCCAATGAATAGGGAAAAGAAGCATAAAACAATAGAATATGGGATCATTGGTAAGGCTTCTGATACCTGATGGACGGTATGGGAAGAAGTATATTTGTTTATTATTTTAATAGTGCAGCACTCAACAGCATTACAGTTAGGTTGTGGCAGCATGTAAATAATTGACTGTGAACCAGCCAGCCCAGTTGATGGTATTATGTATGTCCTGTGCTCTCTTGGTAAGATGACACACAACAAAGTCACCAAGCCTAACCATCTGATCCGTATTGTTGCCTCTTACGACCAGAGGGGCGGTCGGGTAGCCTAGTGGTTAAAGCGTTTGCTTGTGACGCCGAAGACCCGGGTTCGATTTCTGATATGGGTACTATGTACGAAGCCCATTTCTGGTGTCCCCCGCCCTGATATTTCTGGAATATTGCTAAAAGCAGCGTAAAACCATACTCAGTCAGTCAGTCTTACGACCAGCACAGGTTGCTGTGGACCTAACCCGATAACCCTAATGGTGGGTAGAAGGATGTCACACTTTTCCCACACCCATGAAGATCCGGGTTAGAATTGGTCTTCAGCAACCCATGTTTGTCATGAGATGCAATTATTCTTGTTGTAAGAGGAAACTAACTAGATCGGGTGGTCGGGCTCTCTGACATGGTTGATGCATGTCATATCCCAATTGCATGGATTGATGCCAATCACTGCATTGCCTGGTCCAGACTTGATTATTTCAAGACCACTGTCATTTGGCTGGAATATTGCTGAGTTCAGCGTTAAGCAACAGACAAACACAGTTTATCCATACATGCCTACTGTTTCCTTTTTGAGAGACATTTATGTACATCTTTACAGAGCTCCAGATAAGCTTTTGATGTTGTGGGTATTTTACCCATGCATTTTAAAATCATTGGGTATCAGTAATTCTATCTGGGTATTCAAATTTTTGTTACCCACTAGTTTTTACACATGTGGGTATTTAAGTTAAATATTTAAAAACACTATTCATCTAGTCCCTGCAAACTGTTGTCGTGTGGGTCCGAGAGCTTTATAGGACTCAAAAATACTGCGATACTTCCACAAGAAAGAGTGATGGCAAATGATCATGATGTGAGTGTCATCGTGGAGTTTGGCAAGGTTGATGGAATGCCCGTTTATAATTTCAAAAAAAGTTGCTGATTTGCTAATCGAATACGCAGGGTTACTTCACAATATTTTGATGATACGCACAAGTTTTAATTTTGTAGCGTATCTGTAATGTTCGTTGCGCACTTGATACGCTTGGATGTTATATGACTGCGTATTTCTGCATTTCTGATGTGTATTTCACGCAGATACACAGCTTATCTGGAGCTCTGTCTTTATAATGATCGATCGTATGATGCTGATGTATAAGCATGAGGAAAACCCTGCTCTCAGATATGTCTACTCCTGGTTTGCGCTGTTATGACAATTGTGTTTTAACTATAGAAACCACTTTGTAAGCTGGTAAGGTGTAATATTTTCTCATGAAATTATTCTTTATTCTGTCTGAGTGATATTTCTGGACATAATTACTTGTTCTAGACGCTTTCATCTAAGTATTCTTGTTTTGACTGAATCATCAAAAGAGTTTATAATGGTTATGTGTAGATTGGCATCAGATTTCATTGTGTCTTGTCCCAAGGAAACAAACGTCAATATTTCTGATAGGCGAGTGTGTTTCCTGACAGGATTGTCTGGTGATTCTGTGCAGACATTCCAGATCACCTGTAGTCGATGATTAGCTACGCATTGAGAGTCACAAAGCATGCTGGGTAATCACAAGTCTGCATCATCGTTGCCAGAAACCATTGTTTCATACATGAATAAACTAGCTTCCTGAAAACTTGTTCAGTAGAGATTGGCGTATATTGCTTTGGCTTTGTGAATTATACATACAGCATGCAGCTGCAGTTTTAATGTGGCAATTTTGATCCATGCAAAACTGGGTTGATCATTTCATAGTCCATATCTTGCATGGCCTGTCTGTTGTGAGATCAATTAAAACTATTTCTGTCGGGGCAAGAATACTTCAAAATGGCCTGATTATCGTAAAAAGATACAGTTTGCGATGTCATCCAAATCTTTTCATTACCATTTAATGGAACGTGCAAAGAAATCTTTGACTTTTTGGGAAAGGCATGATTTGACGTCAATGGCAAAGTCATGAGATGGCCAATACATGTTGAATGAGATGAGGAATTATATTCAGTTTTATTTCCATATTCCAAACTCAACTGAAGCAAGTGTGGTATATTTCCAAATGCTTTGATTATCATTTTACATTCGATTGTTACAAAAGCTATGAACAATATAGTATTACTTTACATTTTGGCTCTGTAGCAGGGTACAATGTTTGAAACCCATTTCTGGTGTACCTGTCATGGTGTTGCCGGAATAATGCTGAAGGCAGTTTCAAACCCTTAACTAGCTGACTCAGCTGTGAGCGATACATGTATCATGATATAACATATATACTAAGTTTTCATATAATAATTAGATCCACATCAAGTGCTTTTATGAGTTATCATGGTGTAATATTTATACATCATTTCATATGATTATAATTTAGCAAGTAACACTTATCATTTTTATATAAAATGCATATATAAAATATAAGTAGTTTCAGTTATAGCTTTTTAGATAGATGCTAGCCTAAGGTAACGAGAACACATCTCCTAGACATACTATTCAATAAGACAAAAGTTATGTCTGCATAGTTTAATAGATTTAAAGCTTTTACATAAATACTATCCTAAGGTATCAAGATCCCATCTCCCAGACATAATATCCAATAAGACAAAAGATATGTCTACATAGTCTTATTGATTGCCTTGAACTATTATATTTTAGTAAATCTGTCATCACCTATATTAGAATAACATTCAGCAATTACTTCAATTTAGACTCATTAAGGATTAGCCCCCAAACAAGCTCATCAATAATGACATCATAATCTCTTTCAAAGCACCCAGTAAATATGTCACCAAGATTACTGCCAGTCCAACAGGATTAACAGGATTAAGTATTCCCCTCTGTCTAGCCATTCATTAACCATAAGGCACACCCCATCGTGTATCAACCAATCATATTCCTTTTTATTGTTCTAAGTTTTTTTAAATACACACAGAAGCAAAATGTTAAGCAGAAGGGGTTTGTCGCTCTAACCAAGTAGATCTCTCTCCCACAGCCCAGAGGGTTGTACCGAATCCATGGCACCCTCAGCTATATTCTAAGATATTGTAAATTGTTCATTGTTAATTGTTCTTGTAAATAAAATTGTGATTAGTCTCCTGTTACTCCGGCTCTTTTCTGACTAATTCCTCCAAGAAAACCAGCACGCCATTTGGAAGGTTTTGTTCATCCGAACAGAACCATAATACATGTATACAGCTACGTAGAAACTGGGGCTGGGATGAGTCTAAATTTACAGGGGGCACGGATGGCCCAGTCGTCTAAGGCTCCGCGATTCGCTGTGCAAAGTTGCGTCCCCTGGACACGCCAGAAACCTATGATTGTGGGTTCGAATCCCGGTTCGCCCCGATTATGTTTCTAGGTTTGTCAGCACCATACCCGTGCTCGTGGGTTTCACCGATGTGGTAAACGTCTGAGACCTGCATCACTTCGGGCTTTCCTCCCACTTTAAGCTGACACGCCATGATATAACTGGAATAATGTTAAAAGCAGCGTTAAACCCAACTCATTCACTCATTCACTCTAAATTTACAACCGGTTACCTGCCCCTTATTACTCAACCCTAACCTGTACCCACTGTAGGCCTTAAGATTTGGGTACAAGATGTCCAATTGGGAATTGTTTTACTGGAGCCCTAGCCAAAAAACAATTTAGATACACATATAAAACAATCTGATAATGCATACACTGAAATTAACTGAAGCTTTATCATTATTCAAGATATTAAAGTCAAAAGAATGCATGGAGTCAGAAAGAAATGCAAACATAAGAAACTTGAAGTGAAACCATGGAGTTTTATTGTGGTCATTAATCAATATATCATATCATGTGAGTAACCGCGTGTCCAGGTAGTCCTGTGGGTACCCCAGGTCCTACTCCGAAGCGCCCCCCCCCCCCGACCTAACTGATCCAAATGTGAATGCTCTTTGTAAAAACATCCTGATCAACAAGCTTCCATTTAAGTAATCACTTAGGGTATTGGGTAATTTCTTTGTGCATATCTAGACGAGTACAACCACAACGTACTTGAAATACTAAACCTTAGACAAACTCAGTGTTTGATAGCATTTGTGAAAATCCATGCTGTCGATTACAATTACACATTTACAAGGGGCCAATCCCCATTTAGTTGTCTTGTGAATACTGGAGTTCTCTTTGCTTCTTAAGCCACTTGGGGTGAAGTTTGTCAAAAGTTGCTTTGCTGGTCCTGAGATAAACATTGTTTGGCTGACAACCAAGAGATATTATGACATGTGAATATAAACATGACAACATGCTAATAAAAGTTGAACATGTTGAATTCCTGGTGGGAACTTGCACAACATTTGGGTAAAAATCAATAGATGCGATTGGATTGTGTCATTGTTGGACTTGTTGTAATAACTTTCTTATATTTCATTGGCGCACATTATACGCATTAATTGTCAGCTGGAATGAGCCGAACATGATAACCGTACAGCAGGTGGAAGATTGCTTCTTGAAATTGCACTGACTTTGGGTAATACATCATGAATTGCTACAGCACCCAATCAGCTTGCATTTGAATTTATTACATCACAGGGCAGTCATACCTAGTAGTAGTCATAAACCCTCGACACGTGTCATGAGGCTTCATGTCAATGTGGTTTCACATGGCACAACTTGTTCTCCATATACCTTCCACTACAGGGATTCCAGGCAGAATATGGCCCAGCCTTGTCTCTCTGTACGGATTCCAGGACAGAATATGTCCCATGCTTGTCTCCCCGTGGGAATTCCAGGGTAGAATATGTTACATGTTTGTCTGTCCATGGGAATTACAGGGTAGCATATATCCCATGCTTGTCTCCCTTTAGAGATTCCTGGACAGAATGTCCCATGCTTGTCTCTCTGTGGGGATTCCAGGGCAGAATATGCCCCATGCTTATCTTATGTGGGAATTCCAGGATAGAATATTTTACACGTTTGTCTGCCTGTGTGGATTCCAGGGTAGAATATATCCCATGCTTGTCTCCTCAAGGAGATTCCAGGGCAGAATATGTCTCTATCTCCCCATGGGGATTCAAAGGCATGATATGGCTCATGCCTCCTCGTGGGGATTCCACTGCAGAATATATCCCATGTTTGTGTCCCCATAGGGATTGAAGGGTAGAATATGTCCCTTGCTTGTCTTCCTGTGGGGATTCCAGGGCAAATGAAGTACCATGATTGTCTCTTCATGGGAATTGTTTCACAGAATAGGTCCCCAACACCATGCCGGTCTCCCTGTAGGGATTCTATAGTAGAATTGGTCCCCAACACCATGCCGGTCCCCCTGTAGGGATTCTATAGCAGAATAGGTCCCCAACACCATGCAGGTCTCCCTGTGGAAATTCTATAGCAGAATAGGTCCCAAATACCATGCCGGTCTCCCTGTAGGGATTCTATAGCAGAATAGGTCCCCAACACCATGCCGGTGTCCCTGTAGGAATTCTATAGCAGAATAGGTCCCCAACACCATGCCGGTCTCCCTGTGGGGATTCTATAGCAGAATAGTTCGCCAACACCATGCCGGTCTCCCTGTAGGGATTCTATAGCAGAATAGGTCGCCAACACCATGCCGGTGTCCCTGTAGGGATTCTATAGTAGAATTGGTCCTCAACACCATCCCGGTCTCCCTGTAGGGATTCTATAGCAGAAAAGGTCCCCAACACCATGCCGGTCCCCCTGTAGGGATTCTATAGCAGAATAGGTCGCCAACACCATGCCGGTGTCCCTGTAGGGATTCTATAGTAGAATTGGTCCTCAACACCATCCCGGTCTCCCTGTAGGAATTCTATAGCAGAATAGGTCCCCAACACCATCCCGGTCTCCCTGTAGGGATTCTATAGCAGAAAAGGTCCCCAACACCATGCCGGTCCCCCTGTAGGGATTCTATAGCAGAATAGGTCGCCAACACCATGCCGGTGTCCCTGTAGGGATTCTATAGCAGAAAAGGTCCCCAACACCATGCTGGTCTCCCTGTAGGAATTCTATAGCAGAATAGGTCCCCAACACCATCCCGGTCTCCCTGTAGGGATTCTATAGCAGAATAGGTCCCCAACACCATGCCGGTCTCCCTGTGGGAATTCTATAGCAGAATAGGTCTCCAACACCATGCAGGTGTCCCTGTAGGGATTCTATAGCAGAATAGGTCTCCAATACCATGCCGGTCTCCCTGTGGGAATTCTATAGCAGAATAGGTCCCCAACATCATGCCGGTCTCCCTGTAGGGGTTCTATAGCAGAATAGGTCCCAAATACCATACCGGTCTCCCTGTAGGGATTCTATAGCAGAATAGTTCGCCAACACCATGCCGGTCTCCCTGTGGGAATTCTATAGCAGAATAGGTCCCCAACACCATCCCGGTCTCCCTGTAGGGATTCTATAGCAGAAAAGGTCCCCAACACCATGCCGGTCCCCCTGTAGGGATTCTATAGCAGAATTGGTCCCCAACACCATGCCGGTCTACCTATGGGGATTCTTTGGCAGAATAGTTCCATGCTTGAACCCACTGAGGATTGTTGGTGAGGTCTATTGACTTGGATGATTGAGTGATTGTACCTCGGTACCTCAAAAGTGTTTGCCTGATTCAGCTCTCATAATACAACATTCAGTTACTCACTTTCTGAAACTTTGAAAGGGATAAACTTTAACATTTGTAGCTCACACTTGTTCTTTACATTTCTTGATTGGGCAGTCAGGTAGCCTAGTGGTTAAAGCATTTGCTCATCACGCCAAAGAACCGGGTTCGATTCCCAACATGGATACAATGTGTAACGCTCATTTCTGGTGTCCTCCACCATCATATTGCTGGAATATTGCTAAAAGCAGCGTAAAATCATACTCACTCACTCATTTCTTGAAAATATCCTTTTGGGGCCATGGTGACATGAAAAACATTTTATGGTTCAAACAAACTTGATGTGATAGATTTGATTACATTTCTATCTGCTTGAAGTATGAGAATACTTTTGTAAAATTCAATTTATCACAATGATTATATTGATATTTGTAACATTTTCAACTTCTTATTACATATTAATCGATAAATGGTATTTTGTATAAGATAAAGAATGTTTTTCATGGTAACTAATGATGAATGGCATGTCTTTCATTCATTTGTTACATTCGTCAGGCGCTAAGCAAACCAATTTTCACATGATGGACGAAAAAGTCAATAGAGAATGTAATCCTGGTTTATGGTTTTATCTGATTTACCGCAAACTGGCAGAACATGTCTGTGACTTCTCCGTCTTTAACCCATTAGCAATGGCATGCATCCCACACTTGGGACGTTTTCTGTTTCCCTGTTGATTTGTGCGCTTGAGTTATTTCAGTTATAAATGAAATTATGGCTTGCAAATTGTATTCTATTGTGGATTTAAATTCTTTCTGTGGTCTGTTGTTTTACAGACTGTTTCTCTCAAAGGCAATTTGGTGTTTAGGTTTTCTCCACCTTTCGTGGTGTAACCTGGAGTGAATTGGTGAGTGAGTATGGTTTTACACCGCTTTTAGCAATATTCCAGAAATATCACAGCCAGCGGGGGACACCAGAAATGGACTTCACTCAATGTACCCATGTCAGGAATCAAACCCAGATTTTCGGTGTGACGAGCGAACGCTTTAACCACTAGGCTACCCGACCGCCCCACAGTTAATCTGGAATATTGTCTTGATAACTGGTTGGGGGGAATAGACACAGCTAAGCCCTTCAAGGAATTATCCAGGGTTCTCAACTAAGTAATTTTGACAGGCAAATTTGGATTTTTTAAAGTTCTTAGTTTCCTAAATTCAGAGGTATTTGGACATTGTATTTCAACATTTTTATTTGCATTCAGTGCAATAATGTAAGGTATATGTTAATGCCTCTTCTTCTTCATTGGTCTTATCAGTGATAAACCTGTCACCTCTAGTAAAGTTCTGTAACTGTATTAACATGAATTGGGAAATATTAAATTCCATTTTGGGAACTTTCACTAACATTTCCTTAGGACTTGGGGCCAAATATCGGCCTCTGAGCAGGTGAAGATAAACAACCTCATTTAGTAATAGTCAACCCTTGAAGATTTGGGTGAGGATAGGTCTTCAGCAAGTCATGCTTGCCATAATAGGTGACTATGCTTGTTGTATGAGGTGACTAACGGGATCGGGTGGTCAGGCTCGCTGACTTGATTGATGCATGTCATCGATCCCAATTACGATGCTCATGATGTCAATCACTGGATTGTCTGGTCGAGACAACCATCATATAGCTGGAATACTGCTTAGTGTGGCGTTTAGCAACAAACAAACAATCAATCATACAGAGCCATGCACTGATGGACTTCCTGGGCAGGGATGTAAATTAGCACAGTTTTGTTGATGTTAAAGGTATCCAAAGGACAAGTCAAGTTTCAAACATTCTTGGGGGTATTGTTATATGTCATCTCTATTCATGCTGGTAGACATTCTTGGTTTACTTCCATCCCTACTATGAATAACTTGTGTCTTGTACCCATGTGTGCAATTAAAGATGTAATATCAGTCATTGGTTTGCCTGATCCAGACCTAAACCCTTTCAGCATTCGTCATGTGATGACAGAATACCGTTGTTTTGTGGACATACAAGATGTGGTTATTCATTCTCTTTCAATGTCAAGGTCAGATGATGATAGATTATGTGTTTGAGGTGAGTGAGTTACAATTTGAGGTCACCTTGTCAATATCCCTGCCCTATTATGATGATATGGAGAGTGAACTCTACAGTCTTTTGTGACTGAACTCATGCAGGTCATAGATTGTCATCACAGTGGTGAAACCCAGAAGTATGAAGCTGGCAGCCCAAGGATCATATTCGTAGTGAATCTGTGATCTGAAACCAATGATGAGTGGTTGCTGGAGCCTCCAGGACTGGCCAGTTGATCCTGGTGGCTCCGTCGGACCACTGGGACACTTGTGCCCTCTTTCTTGTGAACATCTTTGTGTCTGCATATGTTGCAGAGTTTGAGAGATAGCGTGTTTCTTGAAAGGGAACAGATCATGTCTAGTGTCAGTCTATGAATCATGAGGTATCGATCTTTGTATGAGCAACTGTGGATGTGACTTTCCTTTTGCATGTGAGTTATGACTGACCTTTAGAGATGGAATCAGGAGAACATGAAAAATGTTAACTTAGAAAAAAATTATCTTTGGAATTCTGAATTTCCCATGTGTATGAGATTGGATGTCCACATTTTGAAGTACTACGATTGGATTTGTGAAATAATTTTAGAAGTTTTTGATTTGATTATATTGACTTCTTAATGTAATATAAAATGGAGATAGGTATGGCTTATATTTGATGTGTGAATCATGTTTGTGATTAATGACCACAGACTGGAATTTGCGAGAGAGCATATGGTTTAGGTATGGCATTAAACTTCATGTTCTGAATATTGATATGTTCACAGTAGAGTGTACAGAGTTTGAAACAATAAAAGGGATTTTACACTAGCTTTTATTGAAAATATTATGATTTGATTATTGTTCCAAGAAATAACTAAGTTCCAGAACCAATCATTTATGATCAGGGTTGTGTTGGGTGGAATGGGCCAGAATAAGGGGAAATTACTAAAGTCAAGACAGATTAAGGGGAAGGTTGTAAAAAGCGCTTTGGTGAGTACTAAAAAAGTGATTAAATGCTTATTTGCTGCTTTCTTGATAATAAACTTCTTTTGGAATTCAGCATTATCAGGATTGGTTGGTTCGTTTGTTTGTTGTTTAATCCCACATTCAGCAATATTCCAGCTGTATGACAGCGGTCTGTAAATAATCGAGTCTGGACCAGACAATCCAGTGATTGATATCTTGAGCATCGATCCTCGCAATGTGGGATCGATGACATGCATCAACCAAGTCAATGAGCCTGACCACCCAATCCCGTTAGTTGCCTTTTACGACAAGCATAGTCTTCTTTTACAGCAAGCATAGGTTGCTGTAGACCTATTCTACCCCAGGTCTTCACGGGACGCATCATCAGGGGATACCAGAGCTCCAGATAAGCTGTGTTTCTGCGTAAAATACGCATCAGAAATATGCAGTGAAATAAAATTCAAGCGTATCAATACGCAACGAACATTACAGATACGCTACAAAAATAAAACTAGCATCATCAAAATATTGTGAAGTAACCCTGCGTATTCGATTAGCAAATCAAACTTATTTTGAAATTATATACGGACATTCCGTCAACCTTGCAGAACTCCATGATGACAGTTACATCATGATCATTTGCCGTCACACTTTCTTGTGGAAGTATCGCGGTATTTTTGAGTCCAATAAAGCTCTCGAACCCACACGACAACAGTTTGCAGGGACTAGTCTATATGAAGTGTTTTTAAATATTTAACTTAAATACCCACATGTGTAAAAACTAGTGGGTAACAAAAATTTAAATACCCAGATAGAATTACTGATACCCAATGATTTTAAAATGCATGGGTAAAATACCCACAACACCAAAAACCTATCTGGAGCTCTTGGATACTGATAATTCTGGATCAAAATATGTCCTAGCCTAGCTGCCCATGCTTGTAGCAAGAACAGACTAGTGAAGGTCAGGTATTTACAATGTGTGCTGACAGTGTGCCACCGTACCCAGACAGCATGGATCTTTGCTCATGCTCTCAACTAGGGATGGGTATTGGATGTTTAAAGTGTATCACAATATTTTACAATGCACAAGGCCGTATTGCCATACATATCACAATGTATTGTATAATTCAACATTTTTAATTCAGAAACAATCTGAACATTGAATTGAAGTTCATAAATGGCACAAAACAAGATACTGGAACAGCATTATGTTTACTCGTTCAATAAATGCACAAGTATGCACGCTCCGGGACAGAGGTGACTTGGTGACTTGGTGTTACACCACTGCCACAAAAGACTTGCATTTTGGAATTACAAAAACATTTCAAAGGTACATATAATTGGCAAGTGTATAACATTAAACACATGATAAAAATCACTATTTGAAATCACCCGATATACCGAGCATTAAAACATGATATTGTGATGTGTATCCTGGAAAGAATGAACTTCAATTTACCGATATACCCGTAATACCGTGCACCCTTATTCTCAACCACTCTTTATTATCTGGTTTAGGAATGATGGAATATGGATGATTGTGGCATAGTGCAGCAGTCACTCATTCACTCATCTTGATGCAAAAAGCTCCAAGATTGTTGATGCATCATCAAGTTATAATCAAACACTCACCCATTCACTCATCAAGACATTCCTAATAAATGGGGAGGGTTATTTCTGTGTTCATTCATGGATGATCAGTCTTGAGAAACTAAAGTTTGGAACGACGATGAATGATGATGAATGATGATGGTGGTTGTGATGATTATGATGATTATTATCATGACTGGATCATGATGACCATGCTTTCAGAAAATATAGGAAAGAAAAGTCACTACAGCAACATGCACATTCAGTAATTGCAGCTGCACTTAGCGAGATTACTGTCTATCCCGACTCCTTAGGTCTATTGATTTGTGGGTGGATGTTAAACTCACCCACCTAATGTTAACAAGGAGTCAGAGACCCTTTTACTTTAACCACCAGTAAAACGGCTGTCAAAACGTTTTACATTTGTGACATAAACTGACAAAAAGAGTGAACTCCTTTAACTTTTACTGATGTAATTCAAAGGTCAGATCCCCTTTAAATGTTACTACTATGCAAATCCAGAGTTAGAGCTCCTTTAAGTGTTACTGCAGCAGTCGGTACTGATTATTGGAGTTTGGGGATAGCATCAGTGTTATGATGGCAGTCTATAGCTTCACGAAATCACACGACTTGAATAAATTTCTAGGGATGTGTGTTTGTAATGGATCAGAACGCTCGCTCGTTACCAATCAATCATCCATGATTCTCAAGATTTGCCGAGTCGGCTCGGAACCTACGCGGCCAGTTCCATTCTCCGGACCAGCTTGTGTTCAGGGCAGTTTGTTTTTGTTAATTTGTTCCTTGTAAATGGGACTATCGGGTTAAAGCATGATTTGTTTCCAGAATGGGAGCATGTGAATGATTACAAAAGTCCATACAACATTAATCATGGATAGGAAATTCGGAAAGCCAAAACGAAAAAGTGTTACTTTTCGTGCTGATGATTTAGTTGGAAAATCTGATAAGGTAAGTGCTCATTGGGTTGTAATGTTATAGATGTTTAGGTGCATCAGTTCATGATAAAGATTTTTATCAATGCAAATATGCCATTTATAACGCTTTGAATACTCATTTATTCCACCCAGACTCAGAGATGTTCTCTATGCTGCACTTGTGAGGGTTGTCAGTAGAAATGAAACAAATTGAATTACTGATATGTAGAATGCTATAGCTGATGAAATAACTGTCTTGGAAAGTCCTGTCTATCTAGCTACTCAGAAAAACCAGAGTTGGGGTATTTATGTGCTGGTTTCCTGGATGGAATGTGATCCATGCAGATAAATTAGTGATTACATAAATAAAAGCAGAATGTAGGAATTGTGTGCATGAACAACAATGTTGGGTAAATTATTAGTTCTTCCATCTTCTGAAACTACTTACCAGATTGCACTCTCTGTCAATGTGTGTTGTTTAGGTTTATCTAACAGATGTGAGTGCTTATATCTTCTTAATGCGAATATGTTCCACATTTGTTAGGGAAGGTAGTGATTTGTTTTCCTGGACACAGAACAAGCTAATGCTGCCAGCTGTTGATGCAGTTCGTAGCTTAAGAAAACAGTTCCCTGTAGTTGTTATTAGGTTTTGGAATCCACTTATATTCATATGTAGTTTTTATCCCCCTCCCAAACGAAGTTGGCGGGGGATATAGAAATGGGTTCCGTCCGTGTGTGTGTGTGTGTGCGTGTGTGCGTCCTGAAATTGTTTCCGGAGCATAACTCAGAAACCGTTAAATATTTCTCTGCGAAACTTTGCATGTCTATCAGATTCATGCTGAACTGGTGCCTTTTGCTACTTACGAATTTTATAAATTTTTATTTTTTACATTTTCATGGCAACAAGTTGGACTTATGTTCTATAAGGGTGCTGTTCGTTTCCGGAGAGTAACTCAAAAAACGTTAAATAATTTCTTACAAAACTTTGCATGTTTACCAGACACATACTGAACTGGTGCCTTTTATATACACTACTCAAAAGAAGTTAAGGAACACCAATTGTTTTCATATCACATCAACTACAGTCATATAAAAAAATGGGATGTTTTTGAACTTCTTTTGAGTAGTATATGAATGTATCTGTATACATACATTATGATAAATATGACCTTTTATTATTATTGTCTAAGGAGGCATGGGTGGCCCAGTCATCTAAGACAAGGCAATTCTCTGTGCAGAGTTGCGTCCTTTGGGCATGCTAGAGACAAATGATTGTGGGTTCAAATCCCAGTTCACCCCACTTATGTTTCTAGGTTTGTCAGCACCATAACTGTTCATGGGTTTCACTGAAGTGGTAAACGTCTGACAACTCCATCACTTCTGGCTTTCCTCCAACATCAAGCTGACACGCTGTGGTATAACTGGAATACTGTTAAAAGGGATGTTAAACCCAACTCACTCACTCACTAAGATTGTCCTGGATTATGTTGATACTTTGAAGGGGAAAGTTAAGAATATTAAGGGTTTCTTTTGGCTGACATTTATTTAGGTTATAATTGGCTAAACAAAGGGGCACTTGGGGCACAAGTCGATGCATGTGATACCGGTAATGCTGTAGAAAGGAGAAACGAGTTGAAGACCTGCATATTGCAGCACTTCACTCATGTTAGCATACCTGTCTTGAACAAGATTAAAGGACGTGCCTGAGTGTTTTAGAAGGTTTGTTTAGTGCAAGATTAAACACATAATTGAAACCAGTTATCTCAAACTTTGTTATTTCGAATGTATCTGAACATGAAGCCTTGTTGGTCCTGTGTGTGGTCCTGTACTTGTGCTCCTGTACTTGTGCTCCTGTACTTGTGACCCACCACGAGATAAGGGACCTAATGGGTGAAAAATCACATTTTGACTTTAATTATATTTTAAAACTACAGTATCTTCGGAACACAAAAATACAATTAACGAGCTTCAGTTCGTATTTATTACAGAGGTATATGACATCAAACATTTGGGCTCATTTTCCGACTTATATCTGTTTATGTAATAACTGCAGTTTTTAGACATAATGTCTGATGAATTGAAAGTAGACATGTATGCTAAAAGGTTTTGAATTCTATCTTTATTACATTACGAACTAACGAGAGAAAAATAAGATAATATTATAGTCTGCACACATGTCGATCTTTACTGCAATAAGTTGATGTCAAACATCTTTATCCTGTCATAGCACAGTTGTAACCTGGCACCCATGAGGGCCCTTTTTGTCCTAGTGGGTCACATTTATTACCGGTCATCTGTTAAAAAGAAGACTGATAAATTCCAATTTTGAGCTGAGATATATACAAACTAGAACATGAACTAGATATCTAGGACATGAAAGACAGACTTCAAGGACAGATTCACTCTGTTTACTTTCTTACATTTTGTAATCTTCCATCCAGATATATATTTGAAACCTCTATTAGTGATTTTCCACCTTTTCACATGTCATATTTTCCAGAAGTGGAGATGAAGTATTAACACCTACATTTAAACTCCCTTCATTCTCACACTGTAATGTTATTGATACCAGTGAACTGGTGTTTCATAAAGGTGCTAGTAAATGTATTGATATGATACAGTGAAGTTAAAATCCATGTCAATCCTGTAATAGTTTTCATGCGCTTTTCATCAAATTATTTAATAAATAACAAAATGTCTCAGTGAAGAAAAACTGACATATGCAGTGTGATGGTGTGTCTGAGGATTGAGATCACGAGTGCAAAGCTACAGATAAGCAGCGTATTTTTGTAAAATACCCCCCACCCTAAATATTCAAAACCCAAGTACTTTCAATTAACTTATATACAGACTTGCTGGGTTGATGTGAATGCCTACCCAGATTGAGACACAGCCTCTATTGTGTAGCTCCCACTGAACTGGGGCACACACGCACGCTGACACGCACATGCACATGCACACGCACATGCACGCACACACACGCACGCACGCACGCACGCACGCACACGCACACACAGTGACAGACAGATAAGGACCATCCAATTCTTTCATATCATATATGATCTGTTCTTCAGGTGTTCTTTGACTTCTTTTGAGCAGTATGTATTGTCTGGCACATCATAAATCCTGTTCAACTCAATCAGTTTCCCTGTGACTAGAAGCTGTTCATGCAATCTTCTCTTGATGGCTTTCTAACCATTCCAAATGTTTTTTTCTAAAAACAAATACTTTGGTCCAAGTTTATGGTTTTAGTGAACCTCTTTCTTAATGCTAACATCTTCTAATGTTATAATCAATCAATCTGTTTTTAGGGTGTTACAATCAACCATGTCTCAAATCACACAAGGTCGATCACAAAGGGCATGAACAAATGCGAAAATGAATCAAGTGAGCATAGCATTGGGTTTTGATGGTGTAATCAAAACTACCTTAGATGAGGAATGGACAATATGTCACCCTTATGTCAGCTGTTCCCCTTCATGGCAATCATTTCTCAACAACATCATCAATCTTTTCTTGATTCGGATTGTGGGCTTCCACTTGTGAGATGCTAAATCAAAGAACATGCGGTGGATAAGGGAGACTCCAATAACTAATATTAAGAAATACCGTATTCAATATTCTGCCATGAATAAGGAAAATTCCCGATTCTGATTGGTCAGTCAGATGTTTCAAATCACAATAACCATGTCTGCTTTAAACAGCTGGTTTGATGGCCAAATCACCTGACATTCATAACATCATGCTATTTATTGGTTGTAAAATGCAGATTTGCCTAAAAATACTACACTAACTTCAATAGCTGAAGTATGTGTGTGACAATACATTTTGAGCTGAAAAATGATAAAATTGACCAGGAGAATGTATTTCAAGTTTTACAGACAAGAGAGAGCTTGAGATTTGATGCTTTTCTGACTGATGTCATGTATTTTCATGACAATGAGTGGTGTGATGCTACAATAGAGATGTGCGCTGTAAAACTATGAACCTTAGGGGCTTTCCTTAATTCTCTTAAATTCTATAAAATGTTACTAGTTGATTATTTTCCATTGCAGAATTTCATTTTTTTTTCAGATAGCTAAAATGAATCCGGCAGATATGTAAAACAAGTAATGAAATTGTTCTACTCTAAAAAACACTACAAGACATCGTTTTGAAAAGGCGTGGATCTGATAATCCCAGCCCACACAAGGTGCTAAAATGAACAATGTCATTCAGATTTTTCTCAATAATACTATGTTTTCTTGGTTCTTGTTTTTCTTTTTTTATGCTTCATTTTCTTGAAGATAAATTTTCAATTCCATCAAAACACATTCTATTAGTGAAGTCAAAAAAACTCTTTGCAGGCGGTCAGATTGACCAGTTCTGTAGCTGTAGTTCTGTTCCAACAGTGTAATCTGGGAGTGACTATTATGTGGCAGCTTCTAGAAGGATATATTTGTTTAGCTTCAAAATTGCTTTTTCGGAAACAAATTGTTGTTTCTAGTTAACATTTGTGACCAGGATCACATTATCAGTCCATAGAGATGCTTTCATGGGGACAAGTAGATGGAGGAAATATTTAAGTTCTAACTTCTAACTTTAATGAATAACTTATAACAAATAACATATGATCTCTCTGTCCTTGGTTTTTTGTTTGTTTCCAAACTGTGTAAATGTGGAAGAAGTTTAAGATTTTTAAGAAAAGTCTATATTCTTTCTGCTGTCTCTATAAATAACTCAGAAAACTGTCTCTCATGATCTTTATGAGAATCGCCATGAATAGCTGGAAGAATGCTGATGCAGCATTAAGCAATAACCACTCACCCACTCTTTGTGAGAGGGGAAGCAACTCTTATTTGTCTTTCAAAGAAACTCTGATTGAGCAGCAAGTTTACCTGATGACAGGTTTTAGATCAATTTCAATATCTTTTTTGAATTAAATTTTTATATATATTTTATTTGACGACATTGTTATTTATAAAATATAGCCTGGGAACAAGTACCATTATTATCAAAAGGCCTTCTTTGTCTTCCTGTACATGAAAAGCTAAATCTGATGACTAAAATATTTTAAATGCACAACTCAGTCTTCATGTGTAAATACATAAAACAAGGATCCACTTTACATAGGCCACCCATGAAGATCCGGGGTACAATAGGTCTGCAGCAACCCATGCTTGCCATAAAAGGCGCCTATGCTTGTCATTTGAGGTGACTAACAGGATAGGGTGTTCAGGCTCGCTGACTTGGTTGATGCATGTCTTCATATCCCAATTGCATAGTTTGATGCTCTTGATGACAGTCACTGGATTGTCTGGTCCAGACTCGATTATTTACAGACAGCCGTCATATTAATGGAATATTTCTGAGTGCAGCATCAAACAACAACAAAAAATGAATTATTACATAGGCAGTTCTTGAGGATTTCGACCAGTTTCTTGTTGATATGGAAGTCACTGCATCCTATCATGGTGCATCTTCCTGAGGCAAAGGACTTAAGTGACTTTAAAAGTCCAGTTTCCACCCTTGCCAAACTAGGCTGGTATTATGGAGTTATATTTTGGCTGGACTAACAATTAAAACAACGAAATCGAAATCCATTCTGTAAACTGTTGTGCAGATTTCGGTCGATTGCAGGATTTGCAAAATATGTGCACCGCCAACTCGGTGTCAACAGATTTTTTCCAAATCTTTTCATGTTTTGATACACTTTGCACTTTGCGATGTAAGACCAGTTTTATCACAATATAGATCTTGATTATTGAGCAGATTATCCTGACTGAGTGCCGCCATTTTGATACAAGTGATACAAAATGTGGAATCTGATTGGTCAGTGGGAGAGGCATAGAAGGGACACAACTTGTAATAACCACTGGTGGCGCTACGATCTAGCCCAGAAATTCCAGTCTAGTTCGGCAAGGGTGGAAACTGGACTTTTGAAGATGATCATGGTGGTAATTTTATAGAGGTATAACAACTGATGTATTTGTTGTTGGGAATACAGGATTTTTTCTTGTGGATAGTGAAACTTTTATCAAATCTGAGGTAAAATTTTCCAGATTAGACTATTTGAAAAAGCATTTTTCCTTCCATGTTTAGGGTGGGGAAGCCTAGTGGTTATAGCGTATTATTCTCACAGCATGGTCCTCGGTTAGACTTACCACCACAGTGTATGAAGCCAAGTTCTGATGTCCCCACCTTGTTACTGAGTGAATATTGTTAAAGTGGCACATTCACACCTTCCTGCTTGTTTATCCAACTGCCAGTGCTGACCTGGACATGGCCTACAAAGAAATTTGGTGTAGATTGTCGACTAACTTGTCTGTCTACCCAGTGATTTCTCAATGGCACTGATCTTGTTTTCTATCATAACAAACTACATTTGCCAAACCCTTTATGTTATCGACTGGCATCATGCTTGAAGCCTGTCGTATAAAAACAGTAGTTTTACCATTACTTTTCTCTAGGCATTTACAATATAAAATTAAAGGTTACCATTTCATTGATTTTCATTTTCTTTCTTTAATTTTCATCAATATCAAAATGATAAATGGTATATTAAATGTCAGCCTTCTGAAGAGGTTTTCTGCACCACATGCACCAACATTACTGTCTAGATTCATTTGCTCACCGTAACGGCTTTGCTTGCACAGGCAAGTGAACTTTCAAGTACTTTCCTGCTTTTGAAATTCACAGTAACGTAACCAATGTTCGAAATTCATGCTAGTCCTCTAGAATGAGACTACTAAATTGGGCCGAGGACAAGTGAATATCCAATGATGGTAAGACCTGTGAAGATCTGGGATGGAATAGGTCTTCAGCAACCCATGCTTGCTGTAAAAGGAGACTATGCTTGTCGTAAGAGGCGACTAACAGGATCGGGTGGTCATGCAGGCTTGCTGACTTGGTTGATGCATGTCATCAATCCCAATTGTATGGATCAATGCTCATGATATCAATCACTGGATTATCTGGTCCAGACTCGATTATTTACAGACCACTGTCATTTATCTGGAATATTGCTGAGTGCAGCATTAAACAACCTACCAACCAACCAATGTTAGTGGTCCTCATTGACTAGTAGCATTTGAGGGCTATAAAGCTGAATCAGTTCTCAATGCTTCAGATTTTGCTACAAATTGGAACTGAATAAAACTGACAAAAATTGGAAACATAGTAAACATTTTTGTCTTGTTCAAGCAGGACTAGCTACAAACTCTGAGGACTGGTGAAATAAGTTTTAAACTGTACCATATCAAGAGAGAAAGAAAACAAATTGTTTCAATTTCGATATTTTCCAAAACCCAAAAGGGACCAATATAAATGAATTTATTATTGACAAAAAAAGAGAATTGATTTGATAGGCATTACTCAGAAGTTGACAAAGTAGACACAATTTATGGATAACAACTTATTAAACAGTAATTAAAGAAGTTCTTAACCATAAATTGTGTCTATTTTGAGAATAGATTTAAATATAAATCTTTTTTGTTAACTTTTATATCATGGTTATTCATGCCTGGTTGTCTTTTTGTCGGGCTTATCTGTGATGAAATGATGAATTGTAAATTTTAAAAGGTTTGCCATATCTGCTGAGATGGTATTGTGGTCTGCTTGCCTGTACAGTTTCATAAGCCGTGGAATATCTGTTGCCTTCCTAGTTGTCCTTGCAACCTACTTCCCTTTGTTACTTGTTTCAAGGGGGCAAGAGTGGGGCAATTTGCTGTACAGAGTTGCGTCACATGGGCATGCCAGAAATGTTGTGGGTTTCAATCCCAGTTTGCCACGATTATGTTTCTAGGTTTGTCAGCACCATACCAGTGCTTGATGGCTTCACCAAAGTGGTAAACATGTAAGACCTGCATCACTTCGGGCTTTCTTTCCGCATTAAGCTGACATGCCGTGATATAACTGGGATACTGTTCAAAGTTGTGTTAAACCAAACTCCCTCACTCACTCTTATTTCATAGGTTTTGGTCCTGTTTTGTGATATCACTGAAATACATGTTGACCGCAACAAGCCTTCACATTAGATATAACTGTATAAACATGAATTGGAAATGTTTTAGTTTCAATTTGAGAATTTTTACTGACATGTGCTGCAGGCTTGGAGCCAAATACCGGCCTTTGAACAGGTCTAGATACTCCCCTAGAGGGTATAAGTTACTGGACCTGTAGGTGTTCAAATCAATCTCTACATGAACAGTCACACAGGTTGACCTTAATAATGCTAACCTGCTAATATTTTGGATAAGTAAGGAAAGTCAACTTAAGTGTGTCTGCATGCATTTATTTGGCTGATTGGCTATTTAGAATTTAAAGCCTTGTTTTCAAAGAAAAGAGTCCCTTTAAACTATTTTTCCCCATATTAGCTGCTCCTGAAGTAGCTGAAAGTTAATCAGTGTATTATCACCTCCGCTGTTTCATAAAGTCTTCACACAGATGAAACGTGTTAATTCGTTAATTGATCATTGGCCTTAATACACGAGTGGAAACTCGGATAGATGGGCTAGGCATGTTCTCAGCATAATTGATTACAGCAATCACTACTGCTAACAGACTCGGAGATTATTAATAGGTTTTTATGAGCCTGTTCTAAGATGTTCAGAGGCCCAAAAGATGAGCATTAATAACAGAATCAATACACTCAGATACGGGAACAGTGTACATTATTAAATGCTTAAGTCAAGTGCGAACGTTTCTCAGAGATTTCGTGTGTATGACCTCTTTGATTAGCCCTAGACCACAATGGATGAACTTATTAATGCAGTCAAAAGGAGGACAGGTGGCATGGAATCCAGTGTTAATTGACAACAATATAACACTTTATCACTTTTTGAAATGATAACGTTACATGTTCATGACCAATGGTTCACTGAGACAGCAGCAATATAATCGGTCCCAATCGTTGTATAAACATTGATTGAATGCCCCTATTTCAATGGAGGGTGATTGTGTACCAGTTTAGGTATGTGGACCTGATTTGGCCTGATTGAAATTGTTTGTGGTCGTGGAAATGTGGACTGTGCATTTTTCAAATTTCTCAATTGGACATGGAACATGTTGAAATGTGTTTGGTAAATTTTTCAATTTGTAACTTCAGATCAGAGTGTGGAGTTTATGAATAGATTTACGGTATTTGTGGACGTGGAAATGTGTTCCATTTGTTTTTCAAATTTTGAAATTCAGATTGGAGTGTGGTGTTTTTGAATAGACTCAAGTTGTGTGCTGTCTCCTTGAACTTGGTGATGTCACACCTTGTTGACATATCTATCAACGAACAGTGAACTGACGGTACACATGTTTGCTCAGACAGGACCAGGGAGAAGTGGTGGGCCCATGTGACCTGCCACATGTGATTGCAATTTCTCCATTAAGAAAAAATTCTGTCCTTTTGAAAAGCCTTGTCAAATAGTGAGGATACGTCCAGTTCTTGTTCTTCTTTCATTTGAAATACCACTGGAATTTTCAACTTTATTGAGCATCATTCTCTACTCAAGGATATGTTCAGACATTATTCTCAACCTAAAAAATTGTTCCGTGATGTAGGATTATTGAAAAGATCTCCTTCGTGGACAATCATACAGTGATGGATAATGTCACCATAACTTCAGTGTTGAGAAATTACACTGATTGAGGACCTTCAGAAATTCACAATTTGACAGGATATCTGAAAAAAATTGTTTTTTAAGTTGCTGAAAACAGTTAACTTAATTAATGATAGGCTGATAAATTTATTGATTTTTCTGTCTTTTGCATGTAATAAGCTGTACTCTTACCTGGCAAACCATCAGACCATATGTAATATATTCTGATTTGATTTTAGGCGAATATATTTCAAACCTTTTTTATTTGTTAGCTAAAGTTCATGCTGTTTAGATACAGCTCTCAGCTGGTGACACTGCAGGAATGTAATAGTATGTTGAAATATCCTGTGGTTTCTTGCCTTTATTGCGTGTGTCTTTCGCTGGAAAAGTGAAATATATAGTTGAATCTATTGTGAAAATAATCTTTGATATCTTGACATTTGCTAGTAAGAGTTTCAACAGATATGCCCTTTTCATCGAGATGATTATTTTGAATGAGAATAGGGACCAGTCACCGTGTGTCACGCAAGGAGAAGGAAATGTCTTTCCTAAAGAACGTTAAAAACTTAAATGCAGGGACAGCATGATGTCTCCTTTGGGTTGGGTAATCCGCCACTATTGATATCATGTCACATATGTTCAGCAGGAACATAAATTTCAAAGGCCCTACAGAATACTCCATGGCCAGTGTGTATCGTGCATGAGAGTCAGGGCAGGCTCTTTCCTTTTGTGCACAAATATGTGAAGTTAGTTCCAAATGTCATACTTTACAACTGATCGACATTGTTAATTTTACAAACGTATCAATATCCTGTGTGTGAAATTTATGAAAAGAAAATTGGACAATGAAAGCGTATTTAGAATGACAGTTTGTTAACATGAGGGCCTGTGAAATCATAACGGATCTTGTTCCACCTGGGCTGGATTCAGTGACTGAGCAGAAGTGGAGGACATAGGTCGGCCTACACACCTAAATACCTGTGAACTCGTGTCGCTTGATGGAGTAGCCTCTTGTGGGAGTGAATGTTGTCGAGCTGGGACGCTGGCCAAGCTTGTTACACCGGGAGGAGGGACGATAGTTTATTGAGATTGTTCCCCACGTTAATAATGTGTTATGAGTCTCCAGATTCCACAGATCATCATTTCTTGTGAAGACGTAAGTAATGTTGAGTGATGATCATGGCCGGTGTATATGGGTCATATAGTGTGTGTTACGGCTCTGTGTCAGCTGTTTCCATTTTCTTGTGTATGCGATACGACTGATTCACTCCTATTGATTAGTCGATAGTAGTTGGTCTCTCTAGACATGCATGTTTATGGCTTGTAAGAGCAAAATTTAATTAAATTACCTATTTCCTCAGACTAATTTAGAGTTTAATTATTGTTTTTTTTTGTGGTCTTTAATGTCTGTCTGAATGTAAGTTGTTAAACTTTCTCACAAGAATATTCTTTATTTTGTAATTGAATTATTGAGAGGAAAAACAATGAAAATGTGGTCCTTACATTCTGCTTTGCTCATTGTGTGTAAACAGGAGAAATAAATATTGGCTGACATGAAACAGCCTTCCTCACGTTACACTTCAGTTTGTATCAACAAGGTGAAATAATTCTCTCTCCAGATTCCCCTTTGTGAAATAATTCTGTCTACTCGCAACTATTTGTCAGCTAATTATCACCTTACAATTGGCAACCAGGATATTGTTCAAAATTTTCCATCCTGAATTTTCACATGTGAGACAAAAGTATTGAGTGAAACCTTTGACCTAACTGCTGAAGGTATATAGTAACATGATTATGTGACCAGACTTGACATGTATACAGGTGAAAGTGATAGGACTGTAAACTGGTGTACTCACAGCAGAGACCAAATACTAGTCATTTCTCACATATTTATTTGTTCCATTAAGAGAGGCAGGCCATGTTATGTAGTAGGCAAGTGTTTGTGATTTACCTTAACATTACCTACCTGGTAAATATTAACACAGGTATCTGGTTGGGGTTATATCCGTAAGTAAATACCCCTGCAATATGAAATGTACATCCTTGCTAACCTGTACATACAGGTAAGTGTTGCAATTGTAGTACACTTGATGTAGGTCACTGTTTGAATCCTGGAATAGTGAATAGCTTTCCTTCCACATACACCATCCCCTCTGCCATTTGTGTGTTCATATCTGTATAGTGTACCTATAGCAGGTTCATGCAGGCCAAGTATTTTTATTTCTTGTAGTTTGCATCTGCTGACCCTTATAGTTGAAATGGGGTGAACAACTTTTAGTTTGGTTTAATTTTTAGGGGACAGTAGAGTTTCACTGAAGTGTAAACGTCTGAGACCTGCATCACTTCGGGCTTTCCTCCCACATTATGCTGACATGCCGTGATTTAACTGGAATACTGTTAAAAGTGGAGTTAAACCCAACTCACCCACTCACTCACCTATGTTGCTTTGTGTTATGTAATTTTGAAGAGGGACTGATTTGTGCCCATGTCCAGACAAAACCTAGATATTGTATTTAATGCAGTGTGGTAGTGAGACATTGTCTCTGTGTAATCATTGACTGCTAGGTCTATATCATGATATTTGAGCTTATAGACAAAGTTGTGTCCAAGTGACTTGAATCAAAATGCTGTGAGTGATACCGTCACTTGCCATCACACTGCTGACCCATCAATCAATATGTTTATCATTTGGTGAGCTAGACCCTCAAAGTTGACACCAGACTGTTCGTTGCACCCATCTGGTTAGTTCCTTGTGTGGTGTGTGCACCCAAGTATGAGGAAATAAGGCCTCATATCCTCAATGCTTTAATCTTAATCTTTCTGACTGTAGTGCAATCTAAAGACATCTTTTCATGCCTTGATCCTCAGTGGAACAGACAAACCTAATAGTGCTAATGTTTTTGCCACATTTGTTGAAAAGGAATTTAATAAAGTGGTCAAAGGAGCTGATGATTTCAGTTGTGCCAATACCTTTTGATGTATTGACTTAATACATCTATGACTTAATAAAAGATGACTCGATCAAATGACTAAAGAAATAATTGATTTATGACACATGGGATTTTTTTTATTAGATTGTGTGAAAAAGACCTGTAAACTAAATCACATGAAAATGCAAAGGGTGTAAATTAATTAATTGTTTGCGAAGGACACTTTTCTTTCTTTGTTCCTTAATTGTTTGTCAAAGATCTCATGTATAGCTAATGAAAATATTTCTTGGATTATGAATTGACAATTTTGTTTAAAATGCATGAGGTATGTGTCTGACAAAGTGTTCTTGGCATTTAGATCTAACTAGATTTAACTAAAATATTGTGACGTAGTTATCACATGTCAGAGCACTAATATGACATAAATGAATACAGGATCGGGTGGTCAGGCTCGCTGACTTGGTTGATGCATGTCATCATATCCCAATTGCATGGATCGATGCTCATGATGTCAATCACTGGACTATCTGGTCCAGACTTGATTATTTCCAGACCGCTGTCATATAGGTGGAATATTGCTGAGTTTGGCGTTAAACAACAAACAAACAAAATCAACTCTGATCAAGTTCTACCATAAAGCTGGCCACTCATTCATCAAGTGTTACTAATACGAAAAGGCTAGTGAAAGGCAAGATATCTTGAGAGTTACTAATTTAGATGCACGATGATCATGTTGTCCTAGCACAGGTCATATTGTCCTGACCACAATTCGCAACAATATTCATGACTGTTCACTTAATTACAGATAACTTCATCAATGTCTGCCACATTTCACTCATGTGGAAGGTTAAGATTATTCACAGGGTTTGTCAACAAAATATGCTAACTTTCGATTGAATTAGAATATGTTTCAGCATTACAGTTGTGTTATTCAATGCATGTAATCACCTTCCTTGGATATTATAAATCAGAATAGCAAGATGCACATTATACCATGCTTGTCTTGAAGAGTTGATGATTGACGATTGAGTTTGGAGTTTTGAGTGGTTGTGATCTGTTTGATGTAATCCTTGTGGCAATCCCGTTACGGAATAGGTCCCCAGAAATTGAGTTATAATCAGTTTGTTTCAGTGATCCATTCATATAATTTTCACTGCTATTTTGACTTTTACGCCCAATGGAATCCGTTTGGCAGATAATTGAGACTGTTTATTCTCTCTAACTTCCATTCAAAGAGGGGCGGTTTGGTAGCCTAGTGGTTAGAGTGGTTCGCTCGTCACGCCGAAGACCCAGGTTCGATTCCCGACATGGGTACAATGTGTGAAGCCCATTTCTGGTTCCCCCGCCGTGATATTGCTTGAATATCGCTAAAAGCGGCGTAAAACCATACTCACTCACTCCATTCAAAGACTTCATTATTTTCTGACATTAACGTTTTATATTTATAATGCCTGTGGGAATCCCTTTGCACAGTACGTACCCAGTACCCCGTGTTCTTTGTGAAGTTGATATCTGAGGATTGGTTGGCCACAATGTGTGACCTCACTGATTGTGTGTCATTTTACTCTGACAGCATGGATCGTTGCTCATGCCGTGGATCGTCCGTTTGTCAGGTCCAGAATTCGAATGTTCAGGCCGCCATTATATTGCTGGAATACTGCAGACAGCTGTGTGAAACAGCATTGACTGACTGGCTATGTTTGTAGAATCTGTTTGGAGATGGTTTCAATTTTTTGTTTATGCTAAAAATATGTTAATTTCTAGGCCTGTCATGATTACTCAAGTAACAGGTTGTGGTTTGATAAGAATTCCTAACCGTGGCAAAACTGTGCAAACAGGTATTTGCTATCCTAGTTTAGTATTATAGTAGTATGATGGGGGTTCTGGCTCACTTCCACTAGAGCCAGATTCATATACCTATATACCACCAATACAGAGGGAAATGTTTATGTCAAGATGATGATGCGATTTAACAATCATCATGAGTTATCCAGCACTCCCATTACCTATACTACTATTATTAATAATCATTTGCAGTTACATTAATGAAACTGTTAATATTTATATTGCCACAATCTGATGTATTCGTTATACATAGTTATGAAAAGTCATTGAATCAGCAGTTTGCAACAGTCTGTCAGTGATGTCAATCAGTTGGTGCTATATTACCAATACTGTCACTCGTCGCTATCAAACATACCCTGTATTGAATATAAAACGATGTATTTTAAAACAAAATTTCATGTCATCATTGACCGTCTAAAAACTCAATTACAATGCAAAAAAAATAATCTAATAATAGCATACATACTTTCCAATAGCACATGCACATACACGTTACCAGTATTTGTTCTAAGTGAAATGATGTCGATTTGCATACCAGGGAAGATCTGGGGTAGAATAGGTCTTCAGCAACATTCTTGCCGTAAAAGGCGACTATGCTTGCTGTAAAAGGCAACTAACGGGATTGGGTGGTCAGACTCACTGACTTGGTTGATGCATGTCATTGTATCCCAATATGCGTGAATTGATGCTCATGATGTCAATCACTGGATTGTCTGGTCCAGACTCAATTTTTTACAGACCGACATCATATAGGTGGAATATTGCTGAGTGCGGCGTTAAACAACAAACAAACGAAGGATACCAGGGTTAAGAGACGACATATCAAATAGATTAAGTCATGAAAATGAGGAAGCAGTCATTCATTAAATGTGACCAGCAATGAGATAAGGGACCTTTTGAGTGTAAAACTACATTTTGACTTCTAATAATTATATTTTAAAACTACAATTCACAAGCTTCATTTTATATTTTTATTAGAGAGATAAATGGCATCAAACATTTGGATTCATTTGCAGACTATAACTGTTCATTTAATAATTGCAGTTTTTAGACATAATGTCTGATATGTCTGAATGTTTGAAATAATGTTTTTATTACATTACGAACTAACGAGAGAAAAATAAGATATTTTTGTACCGTCCTCACACATGGACATTTTTTGTGGAAGTAAGATGATGTCAAATGTATGTCTCTCTTTATGACGTCACAGCACAATTGTTGCACAGCACCGATAAGGTCCCTTTTCTCCTCGAGGTTCACAAATGTTGTATATCGTAGTAAACTCTGAAAGTAGAGCACACGTCTTAGAATCTGAATGACCTGCACCGCTTATGTTTGCACACTTCTTTCATATTCACCGGGGGCACGGGTGGCCCAGTCGTCTAAGGCACCGCAATTCGCTGTGCAGAGTTGCGTCCCTTGGGCACGCCAGAAACCTATGATTGTGGGTTCGAATCCTGGTTCGCCCCGATTATGTTTCTAGGTTTGTCAGCACCATACCCGTGCTTTTAGGTTTCACCGAAGTGGTTAACGTCTGAGACCTGCATCACTTGGGGCTTTCCTCCCACATTAAGCTGACACGCCGTGATATAACTGGAATACTGTTAAAAGCAGCGTAAAACCCAACTCACTTACTCACTTTCATATTCACCAGTCTGATTCCAATTGGGCTTTGGACCTGGTGTGTTTCATATATACACAATACATTATCACCTGGTAATGTATCCACAGTATGCAGATGGAGTACATGTATCTGATGATGGCAGGCCAGATTATTACTTCACTGATAGAGGTGAAATGCTGTGTTCAGCCATATGCCAAGATGTTAAATGTTAATTATGCAGTTTAATTAGTCTGTTCTTTTGTAGATTGCAGTTGATCAATTCTGTTCATTTAACATGTAATTTTATTGGATAGCAAACCTCTTGTCATTCTGCTCAAAAGCCAGATGCAATCAAAACAGCTGTGATTGGTTTTATTCAAATGGTGACATATGGCTGACCTGAATTCTGAGAATGGCTGTGAAGCCATGTTTAGTGTCACATTCCACTGCATCGGAACGAATCACAAATATTGATGCTTGGCATAGTGTTATTGTCTATATTGATACATGACATAGTGTGTCATGGTTTCTTCTGCAAATACATAAGAATCCAACCTCTAGAATCCTAGAATTGGTAGTGCAAGACTCATGCTGAATATATTCTGCAATCATTGCAAAAACATTTAAGTCTACCACATAATTTTCAGTAGATTTTTAGTTATTTTTTATATGAACTATTAGTAGCAGAGCTTACTAGACTAAACAGAATTTTACTGGACTCGGCTCTGACTTGTGGCTTAAGAGTGTTTCTGGGAAAACTTGCACTGTAGTTGGCAAGTCTAGATGACTCAATTTTCTGAAATAGAGCATTTCTGGGCTTCCTTTTATTAAGATAATTTAACAACTGTTTTTTCTGTAAAATAGTTTCATTATCGAAACTAGATATGGTTGTCTAGTTAATACCATACACATTAAAAATCTGTGCTATGTGAATTGAAGCGTTTGGGCAAATGTATGAAGTAGACAACGGATGATAATGGCGTACGTACTGTCAAGTTGCAAACCTCAGTCCTCCCCTACCTGCACCCAAAATGAGTTGTTGTTGAACACAGTGGTACATGTTTGCTCCAGAATGAATAGAGGAGAGGCAAACAAGGCTTACTTTGTTATCAATGCAGTTGTAAGATATATAGTAACAATCAGCACATTTGTCCAATAGCACACACCATGTGCCAATGAGTTTAGGCTTGAATATTAATCAGACGCTCTTTTATGACCATATAGTCTCGTATATACTTGAGGTAGTTGCATATGTATAAATCATCATATTTACAAAGGTAGACCATCATCTTCAAGTGGTTTAATGTGAGAATGAAATGCAGTGAGGTGTGACCCTTCTGCCCACCAATAAACCCTTCTGCCCACCAATAAAGACTTTTTAATAACAGACCTGTATCAGCTACGTATACCTCTTGTTTTCAGGTTCACCATTCAGATACAAGAATCATCATTGTTATTTATAGAAAGATATGTTATCAATGTGTGTAAACCTCTCCATAAACAGACTGTTAAAGTATTAGTGAGGATATTTAATACCTTTTGTGTTCAAGGTGTCATTTCGGACAGAAACTCCGACTGTCAGTCGCTGATAAAAGGGATTTTGAGTAATGGTGATGTTTCTGGATACTTTATCAGTGTTTTGAAGGATTTTGGTGATGTCCTTGTGTGGCATCCATTCTGGTCGGGATAACTCTGAGTTGGCTATGATAAAGACGTGCTTAGTGTGTCCAAGGTTTGAGATATGTTAATTGAAAAGCTTTAAGGGAGATCAGAAGTTGACCAGCATTTGAAAGTGGGGTTTGTGTTGTTTGGTAGAATACTTGAAAGATGAAAGCCCGTTCAAATGCACGCAACAGTTAAAATACATATTTTTCCCTTAAATGCAGTATGTTGAACATTTATAACAATCTATTCTTATCATTATCTCGTGAATTGCTGAGGCCTGAAGACTGTGACAATCACAATGAGATGGTTTTCTTCAATGTTCCGGTTGGATTGGTAGGCAATATGGTTTTGTTTTTTTATTAAATAATGATAATAATAATGTGTCAAATCCATACCCTAAAGCTCAAAGCATGGATCAGTGTGTACCCAATTTTCAGTCTCAACTACTTGGAAGTATTCAACCCAAGATTATCTATATTGTCAAATTTAAGCAATTCTTTTTTTTTAAAAAGTAGGTTGAGAGAGTTAATCTCATGACAACTAACATGAGTACCAGGGTATGTGTTATCACAATAAAGTTATTATGCCAGAACAGGGTTTGAGGACATCATGTTCTCCTGACTCCAGCATGATTCAGTTGAAAAACTGTTGCCATCACGATGAAGATGCTACGACCTTTCTCCTGGTATAATGAAGGTCATGTTGAAACAGACGTGAAAATTAGGAAGGTGGTGTCAGGGGACACTGCTGGAATGGTTGAGAAGTCGTTCTGGGGCAAACTCGGGCAGTAGGTTATGTCGAGTCATTATCATCCTGGCTGCCGATGGTGCTAGACTTCATACTGTCGGAATTGCTATAAAATGCTTTTTGTCAGATATCAAAGGATAAAAAATTTCACACACTGTTTCTTTTGAAATATCAAGTAACTACCGATCGACATACCTGTGGTTTGAAGTATTTCAGTCACAAGGAATCCTATTGACAATTTTACAAGAGAAAAATTTGAACGTAAACACTAAATTCAGATTTAAATCTAATGATGGAAGTCTAAAACGGACTATAGAAATGTGTGCATGTGACTCCGTTATAATGATAATAATGTATGCTTCATTAAACATCTAATCCACATAAAAAATAATTTGGAGAAAAATTCTAGGTGTGCATCTTCTAAAATAACAAAATGATGCTGCATTTGTTTTGTCATCACTGCTCCCATGATGCATGTTACATTACACTTGCATAACCATAGCCATGGCACATGACATGGAGTCAGTACTAGGGTAGACCCGTGAAGATTCCGGGGTAGGATAGGTTTTCAGCAACTCATGCTTGCTGTAAAAGGTGACTATGCTTGTCGTAAAAGGCGACTAACGGGATCGGGTGGTCAGGCTCGCTGACTTGGTTCATGCATGTCATTGATCCCAATGGCGTGGATCGATGCTCATGACATTAATCACTGGATTGTCTGGTCTGACTCGATTATTTACAGACCTCTGTCATATAGCTGGAATATTGCTGAGTGCGGCGTAAAACAACAAACCAACCATCCAACAGTACTAGGGGATGTATACAGGTTCTTTACACTTGATAGAGGGAAACAATTTATTAGCTTAGATAGGGTGTATTACCAAACTGCCCAAGCTATGGGGTTTTCAATTCATACCAACAAATCTATGATGACCAAGCAGTTTTCAGGGAAAAATATTTCATCCTGTTTATGAGGTCACATTATCTCTGCACCATTCATAACTAGTGCAGTCAGGGCTTGTCATTTACCTTGATGAAAGGTGGGGGAACAAGAATTATTCCACTGACTACATGTGACTAGTCAGTTGGACGAAAAGCCCCCATGGTGCTATCAGGTAAAGGTGATCGTGTCATGGTTTTGCATGCCAGAACCTGTGATCTGAGACTAATTGATGGATGAGAGCTAGTTTCTGAGGCGAAAGAGAAAACTGATGATTATCATGAGGAAATGTTAGGCGGTTAAGTGTTCATAGACTGGTTGGAACATCAGAGACTGCCCAATCTAAACAACCCCAGTGTCATTGTCATGGATAAGTCCAGATAATGTAACGCCTGGGAACCAGATACTGTTGTTCCAACCATGAGAAGTGTGTAGGTGACCATGCAGGAATATCTGACATCTTGCAATGTCGACTTGAGACCAGCTGAAACGAAAGTTCAACTCATGGAGAAAATTCACCAGAATAAGAAACCAGCAAAGCATAAACAAGTACTGGCGGCACAACACTGTCACATTTTCTTACAGACACCACTCAGACATTGTAAGTTCAACCCTTTTGAGCCTATCTTGGCTAACTGTAAAGGGTTCTTGGCAAGACATAACACAACATTCAATGCAGTCTTTGCTCGATATCAGCCTTGTTAATTTCATTCTTTTGGATGACAATACAGATTCATATATGTCATCATTGGAGTCAGATGCTACCTACAGAAATCATCTGTAGAACAACAAATAATCCTTCATTCAAAATCCCTAACCTTCCAATACTATATAAAATGCTGTACATATCCTAAATTGCAACCCCATCAACACATATCAATGCATAAGGTGCAATAACAGCAATATTTTGAGAATGCACTTGCCGGTATGCAGGTGCCGGTGTATGGTCATCACCTCGGGACTGGTGTTAGGTGATTACCTCAGGTTATAGGCCGTTTCATACATGCATGACAACACACAAATATTTTCTTAGTTTATCATCATTTTACCTGTAAAAATTCCTTTTAAGGCTCATCACAGTGTCAGTTAGGATAGGCTAGATTAAGTTGATTTGCGTTGTTTTGATATACCGTATGCTATTTTCATAGCCCTGTGACTCATATTTATTAAATACTTTAGTGGTTAACGCTTAGCTTGTCGTGCTGAAGACCATGGTTTGAGTCTCCACATGGGTACAATTTGTGAACCGTTTCTGGTATAAGCCTGCAATGATTTGGGTGGAATATTGATAACACTGACTCATGCAGCATTAGCCCAGTGGGTAGGGTGTTCACTACCCATTCAACACATGGGTTCGCTTGTCCACATGAGTTGGCCTACTGGTACCAGTATTTGCTTTTCATGACTTAGACATTGGCTTGACCCACCCAAGTACAGCGTATGAAAATATTCATACAATACTGATGTGTCTTAAACGCTTTTTCTTGACTTTCAAAATTAACGTATTGTTTTTAGTTTCAACAAATTCATTAAATGCTCAATCATGTGACTGGATTTCTGGTCTATCACCTGATTGTCTGGTTTGTTTAAATGCTGTCGTTGCATGGCAACAAACACGTACTATTTGTTGCAAATTGTGGGAGTGGTGGGTGCTACCTGTAGAGCGGGACAGGACATGCTCACCCTTTTCGCTGACACCTCATGCTTCTGATCTTCTTTGCCTTTTACGTCCAATGGAATCTGTTTCGTCGTATAATCGAGACTGGTTATTCTGTAGCAATGACGTTTTATATTTTCTTGTAATGCCAGTGATAATATTTGGAATTACCTTCTCAAAACATGGAATTACTGGTTATCTGTTTCGAGAATCGCTCAATACAAATTTAGAAAGTTAGCACGTTCAATCTTACAACTGTAATGGGTTATGTCATGTGTAGAGCTCCCCAACTTACTATCAGCTTTATTACCCTACAGGATGAATGTGTATGGCATTGAAATGACACTGCTCTTTGATGACTTAAAGGAAAGCATTGCCAATTCGGGGAGGATTTCTTTCCCATATTTTATACAAAGTTGATTTTGCTCAAAATAGTCTGATACTGTCCATTTGCAATGACAACTGCAACATCTTTTAGCTTTTTGAAGTTTTAATATCAATGAAAACAGGTTGATTAATGAGGTAGCCAGCAAGCCCGCTTGATAAGGGTACTGGCATCTGTACAAGAGCATCATATTGCTCATTATGATGGCTCAATTACAAGAGAAGAGTAGTGGAAGATCAGACATACACAATTTGATGGGGCCCTGGGAGGCCCAGTCATCTAGGGATTCACAATACTCTGTGAGGGCAGTCGGGTAGCCAAGTGTTCACTCGTCACGCCGAAGAGCCGGGTTTGATTCCCGACATGGGTACAATATGTGAAGCCCATTTCTGGTGTACCCTGCCGTGAAAAAGGCAGCGTTATAAAACAGACTCACTCACTCACTCACTCACGCATTGCTCTGTGAAGAGTTATGTCCTTTGGGCATGTCAGAAACTATGACTGTGGGTTCGAAACCCAGTTATAATTCTAGGTTTGTCAACACATGGGTTTCCCTCTGGGCTTTTCTCCCATATTAAGCTGCCACTGTTCAGACAGTGTTAAACGCAGATCATTCACTGACACACAATTTGACATGTCAAGATAGCTTTTGATATCGGTGTTATTTCTCCAATGCTGGCTGACAAAGTTCGGGTCAATTGTTTTGCTCCATCTTTTATATGTCCCTTCATACAGGATCTGTATCATAACCTGGGCTGTTTCACAACAATAATATATGCTTGTCGTAACAGGCGACTAACGGGATCGGGTGGTCAGGCTCAATTACTTTGTTGATGCACGGTCATCAATCCCAATTGCGTGGGTTGATGCTCATGATATTAATCACTGGATTGTCTGGTCCAGACTCGATTATTTACAGACCGCCATCATATAGCTGGAATATTGCTGAGTGTGGCGTTAAACAACAAACAAACAAACAAGCTCTTAAACAACAAACCAACAACAACAACGCAATACCAATAGATCATGACTGATTCTCCCCACTCCTTGGAACACCCAGTTCATGTTCAACTTGACAAATTACACACTGACAAAAGGCCAGACTATATGAAAAGTGTAATTTATGTAAAAAGGCCAATTACAAGTCAGATGACAGCCAATCACACCTGTGTAATATGAGAAATGTTTGTGTTGTAATTAACTCAAGACTGTGTCAACAGGACCAGAGGCAGTAAAATTGGCTAGAAATGACAGCAGTGTTGATTACAAATCACATTTGGTGTAGAATGATTGACGGGTTTTCTGAACTCGTAATATGTCCAGACTTAAGTCCCCCTATTTGATGGCAGAATAGGTCCGATGCAGAATAAACCCTGGCATACTGGATGAACTGGAAGAAATACTGAAACACTCCACTCCTCTCCACTCCGCTCCACTCCACTCCACTCCACTCCACTCCACTCAAATGCCAACATACTCAAATGCCCCACTTACTGACTAGATGCTCCAGATGATCTGCTAAGGTTGATCTGTGGCATAAGACTCCACTCAGCCCACTCAATCACTGATCCAGTAACACAGGTTCAATGCAGGTTGTCATACCCTTGAAGCAGGTTTCTCAATATTGATATCAATGAAAACAACTTAACCAGTGCCCAAACCTTGTGAGAGCACTTATCTCTGATATAAATCAAACATGGTGTCTTGACTTTGTTCGATTGGGGTTTACAACTATATTTGATGGATGGAGATTTCCTAAACAATTCTGTACTTGATGCGGCCACTTTAGTCTGTCACACAGACCATGATACAAATATATCTAATACAGTGTGCAAGTCTAGGATGTTTGCCAAGTCTAGATTACTGTAGTATCATCTGAAAATGAAGGTCTCTGGGCTACTTTTTAATATATTTTTATTAAGATAATTAAACATCTGTTTCCTTCTGTAAGATATGTTTCAGAGACCAGATGTTAGTCTACAGCCATCTAGGCATGTGAGGAAAGACTGACAAAAGAATATTTGTTGGTGTTTTATAGATGGTCATGGTCCAAAAACAGTTCTTGTTTTGAGGCTTACGGTAAAACAAAGGCCTGGGCATAGACAGGCCCTGAAAAAGATTATAATGAAATTCTGTTCAAACATGTGGTTCATTTGAAGTGAGCCAAAATGAAGTTGGGAAGACCCAGACTTGATAGTGATGACTGAAGATGCAGACTGCCCAAGTATGTCTTCCATTTACAAAGATGTCAGTGGGGTAGCCTAGTGGTCAAAGTGTTTGCCAAGCCAAAAGCCTGGGTTCGATTCCCCATTCTTGGTGTCCCTCACTGTGATAATGCTGAGGGCTTTATGAAACCCAACTCACTCACTCACTCAAAAGGAATCTAGAGCTCAACATGCATTTTCCACCTCCTTCCACACATGGCTTCCAAGCACAGCGCAATCGTTTATGTCCAGGCCTGTTTTTGTGGCAATCAATGGAAACTGTATTACAGTAGGCAAGGTGTTCACCTTCCGTGATCCCCACATCACCTGCCCACTCAGGCAGCAGTGATGATGACTGCATAGATGCACTCAATACTATTTCATGTGATTACTGGGTATGTGTCTATCACCAAGGGAAATCAGATGTGAAATGCTATTATTACTTTGCCTGGAATTTCATCAAAAATGAAATGTGATTTTTGAGTTTCAGTATGTTCAGAAAGCCGTAATGAAAGGGGGTAGGGTTGTATTTTCTGTTACTATTTTTTTACATTATTAATATGAATTTTATTGCTCTTGAATGCTTAATATTGGTATTTTGTCTGAACACAATGGCTCAAAAGTAAAGTATACTTTCATTTTAATTTCACAGACAGCACCAGTTGTTTGAGTCGATGTGCTGTTCTTGAATAGATTTATAAAATTGTATTCATTTGAATATATCAGGGTTTTACGTTAACTTTCAAAACTGGGAGTTCAGGAGACCCCCAATAATACATTTTAAGGGTCCTTGCAGGCTATATGAGGGTCCTGAAAATTAAAAAAATGGTGTGGTGTACTGTAAGTTTAGATAATTACTTTAGAGCCTGGAATGAGTCAATGATCATGTGGACAGTGGTCATTATTAATGGGTAAAATAACACACACCCATAACTGCTCTTGATGCGCTGTAGGTACAGTGAATGTTATTGTGCATCCCTCGGGACGCAGTATGATGTTTTTCTACGTCCATTCTCTAGATTTGTGAGTGTCTGGACGTACATTTGTGCCCGTGTAAAACCCTGATATATTAATTAACTTTCATTTACCATTACTATAATATTTATCCAGTGTTAGAACTTCCAGCAAAACCCTGCAGTTCATTGTAACCAATACTGTTACAGTGATAGAAATAATTTTTTTAGTTAAATTAAGTCCTTATGATACCTTAACTATTGGGCAGTTTGGCAAGGACTATAGACTAGTGTCAGTTTCTATTGCTGCCATTAATAAACAAGCAGTTATGTATTTTTAAATAAGATAATTATATTTCTATATATCTACGAAATAAAATGAATAAATTCAAAGTGAAGCCCAGAACAAAAATGAGGCAATCTAGACTTGCTAAATAATTATAGACTTGAGTTGGACTCCTTTTAAAAAATGTTCTCAAGGGTCTTGGAGACAGACTTCCAGGCCACAGCTCATTGACAGTTCTTGGGAGCAGTAACAAGGATAGCTTTATTACCCAGCTAACAAGCACCTGTCACATGAGCAGGGAATAACACACTATGGGTGGAGATACATCCGCTAAAGGATGTGTGATATGGGCTGTTGTATGTCGTAAGTGCCCATCTGTCACATTTTATTGGATGTTTTAGTGTGAAAGGATTTTTCCACACTCTAACATCACTGGAATTGGAGGCGTGTGGTGCAAGAGTTGTCAGTTTAAAGAGAATATGGTTTAACTCCGCTTTTAACAGTACTACAGTTATATCACCCCGTGTCAGCTTAATGTGGGAGGAAAGCCCGAAGTGATGCAGGTCTCAGACGTTTACCACTTCAGTGAAACCCATGAGCACGGGTATGGTGCTGACAAAGCTAGAAACATAATCGGGTGAACCAGGATTCAAACCAACAATCATAGGTTTCTGGCGTGCCCAAGGGATGCAACTCTGCACAGCAAATCACGGCGCCTTTGACGACTTGGCCACCCGTGCCCTCGTCAGTTCAAAGACAGAGACATCGGCTCTGATTGTAGCTATGGGCTAGCACAATAGTTATTGTGTTTGCTGGTTGCACATTTGTAGGTTTGATTACGGGAATTTTGGAATCGCCTGTTCCCATGCAATATACACTCTTATGGGCTTTTTGCAACTGTATCTATTATTTGATGTAGGAAAGGTTAATCTCAACATAATATGTGAGAACTCACTGTTGGATTCTAGTTCAACTCTAGAAGGAGAACAGTGCCTGGATTTCACTGGAAAGTGTTAAGCCCTGTGTTCCTCTGATGATACAGTGTGTTCAATAAATTTGTGATATCTTTTTACTTGTAATCTGAGTGACTATGCTTGTCGTAACAGGCGACTAACGGGATCAGGTGGTCAGGCTCGCTGAATTTGTTGATGCATGTCATTGTATCCCAACTGCGTGGATCGATGCTCATGATGTCAATCACAGGATTGTCTGGTCCAGACTCGATTATTTACAGACCGCCATCATATAGCTGGAATATTGCTGAGTGCCGTGTAAACAAGAAACAAACAAACAAACAAGCTCGTAATCTGAAAATGAAAGTGCTGATGCAGACAAGCATCCATGATCAGGACAGACATTGATGCTGGCTAGGGCAGTTCATTCATGTGAAATGCAATGGAACGTTGCTGTAATTATGAAATAAATAAAGAAGCATGCATGATGGTGATATTCTTATATATATCATGCAACACATTCCCTATTGCTGCTAAATATGATACCAGTTCAGTATATATGATGAGAGAGTTATGACTTCATAAATGCTAGGTTAGAAAGGCAGCCGATAAGCATATAACCCCCAGACCTTGGTGTGTGGTATAGGCTATATTGACTGGCTGTCATCATTTTATTGGCTGCAAGAGTATATGAGGACAGGACCAGACATTGGGTATCAGCTGCAAGACACATCATGTGGTCTGTTGTGTTTTATGTCATCTCATCTCTCACAGGCTAGGAGGCTGTAACCATGTATTAGGACTGGACCAGATTTCATTGATGTCAGGCAGACCAGATTGACCTTCTGTTCTAAAATAACTGCTCAGCTTCAGTTAAGATTTAAGAAAGATTTAAAGTGAATGGGTATAGGAGATTTTAAGAGACCAGACTGATCAAGGTGATCAATATTTTGAAGCGATTATATAAAGTTTGCCAAGTCAGGAATATTATAGAATTTGATTCTGAATGTGGAGGGGAACCAATGTGAAGCAGAACATGGATGGTTAATTAGAGAGATCGTTTTGAAAAAATAAAGAATTTGAACTATAGGTTTGAGGTGCAGATCAGTTGTTGTTTGATACTTACCTTTTGAAAAGCATGTTCTGGGCACTCAAAGACACAGAAACTGGATTGCTTGTTACTTTGAACACAGACTTATATAACCTTATGTATATCACGGCACAGATAGTTGCAGGAAATCTGTAGCGTTTCCTATCCAGGTAATATAGGAGAATCCAATGGTAGATGACCAGACAGTGAAAACATGAATACATTCGAACACTCGAAACACAGGTTTCAAAACGTCTGGTGTCACCCTGGGTAAGTGACTTCGTTCAAATGTGCCTGACCCAGCAGAGAAAGGGTACCCGACAAGTGAGGCTGATATAAAAAACCTCTAGCGCCCCTATGCAGCTCTTTTGCATACTCCCCAGGAAGTTGAGAATGATAACTGGCATGCATATATGGAGCCACTGGTTGGGGAAACAAATACACTGCATTTCAACAGATACTAGTATCTTAATAAGTGCAGTATATAATGTATAATATACAAATATGTTGTGTGGCATGTGTCTTTTGCTAAGATTCCCAATCGAGGTGGTACAGAAAGCCAAATGGTTTCAGAAAGCTGACATCTGATTGGCTTCAGAATCTATGTATGTTTAATTAGGATGGGACAGTCAAAGTATGCTCAGGATTCACCTGATGAGACCTTCTATGGAGGTGTCATCAGATCTTGGCACACAGAGGGCTATATTTATTGGGGTAAAAGATCAGTTTTTAATGAGATTGCAGTTGAGAAACATCTGATTATTAGGTTCATCTGTTGTACAGATCCTGTTCCAACTCAACCTTTCTCTCTGATGTTTTAGTCTAGTTGAACATTTTTTCTGTTTCAGGGCATATTGGTCCAGGAAGTAGACGAGGGTCAACCCTGCCTGGCCTGTACGGACCACTGTGCCGGCTTCAGCCTCCATGTATGGAGGTAGGTTTAACAGGGCTTGTTATATAGAGGGAAAAGGGGCTCCAGTGGTCTTTAGCACTGCTACTTTCAATACTGATTTGTGTCCTCACCTGCAAGGTTCCGGATTCAGCATCAGCTTCTGTACACATGCCTACAGTGACATGGTACTCGCACCATTGGTTCAGTTGTCTTCACTCATGGAACGTGTCTAACAGCAATGGAATCACTATGTTGGCAAAATGGGTCCTACCTTCGTTTTTAATAAACAATTTTATCGTTCTTAATTTATGCTATATCTACATTGTACAATGTACATAGATTTGAGACTTAAATTTTGTTCTAGTCTTTATTTAAATGGTGTTGACACTCACGTTTGAGCTGAAATAGTATTGACTGAAATGAGACATTATTATTTTCAAATAGGAGACCATATATTCAGGAAGTTTCAAACCTTTGTAATAAAAATAGTTTTTATACCCTATGAAATATGCAAATTCAAGCGAAATTATCATGAATTAGACCCATGAAGATCCGGGGTAGAATAGGTCTTCAGCAACCTATGCTTGCTGTAAAAGGCAACTGTGCTTGTTGTAAGAGGCGGCTAACGGGATCGGGTGGTCAGGCTCGCTGACTTGGTTGATGCATGTCATTGTATTCCAATATGCGTGGATCGATGAACATGATGTCAGTCACTGTCATATAGCTGGAATATTGCTGAGTGCAGCGTTAAACAACAAACAAACAATATCAGGTATTAAGTTTCTTGATGCGTATTGTGTTGTGAACAAAGTATCGCGATGCATATTGTATTGGGAGATAGTTGAATCATGACATTCCTAGTGTGTGTGAGGCAGATTATGTCATAAATGCCAGGTTAGAAAGGCAGCCGATAAGCATATAACCCCCAGACCTTGGTGTGTGGTATAGGCCATATTGACTGGCTGTCATCATTTTATTGGCTGCAAGAGTATATGAGGACAGGACCAGACATTGGGTATCAGCTGCAAGACACATCATGTGGTCTGTTGTGTTTTATGTCATCTCATCTCTCACAGGCTAGGAGGCTGTAACCATGTATTGTGTTGTGAACAAAGTATCACGATGCATATTGTATTGGGAGATAGCATATTGTATTGGGAGATAACATATTGTATTGGGAGATAGCATATTGTATTGGGAGATAGCATATTGTATTGGGAGATAGCATATTGTATTGGGAGATAGCATATTGTATTGGGAGATAGCATATTGTATTGGGAGATAGCATATTGGGACATAGCATATTGTATTGGGAGATAGCATATTGTATTGGGAGATAGCATATTGTATTGGGAGACAGCATATTGGGACATAGCATATTGTATTGGGAGATAGCATATTGTATTGGGAGATAGCATATTGTATTGGGAGATAGCATATTGTATTGGGAGATAGCATATTGTATTGGGAGATAGCATATTGTATTGGGAGATAGCATATTGGGACATAGCATATTGTATTGGGAGATAGCATATTGTATTGGGAGATAGCATATTGTATTGGGAGATAGCATATTGTATTGGGAGATAGCATATTGTATTGGGAGATAGTTGAATCATGACATTCCTAGTGTGTGTGAGGCAGATTATGTCCTCTAGTTGTATTCTGATGGTCGAAAGTAACCAATGATTTACCGTTCACCAAATTAGACTGATGGTAGATTCATGGTAAGAATCCAAAATCAATTGTGGAGAAAAGTGCAATGAAATATTGAAGTTTTCCCTAACATCCATTAATGTGTACATTATGGCACATAAATACTCACAGGGTCACAGGTGGCCCAGTCGTCTGAGGCACCATGATTTGCTGTGCAGTATTGCGTCCCTTGGGCATGCAGAAACCTATGATTGGGGGTTTGAATCCCGGTTCGCCCCATTTATGTTTCGAGGTTTGTCAGCACCATACCCATGCTTGTGGGTTTCACCGAAGTGGTCAACGTCGGACACCTGCATCACTTCGGGCTTTCCTCTCACATGAAGCTGACACGGGGTGATATAACTGGATTACTGTTAAAAGCGGCGTTAAACCCAACTCACTCACTCACTATAAATACTCACATCAGTACGGTACAACAAATGAGACATTTGTGTTTAGAAATACCTTGAAAACAGTTAAGTTCATGATATGCAGATGTATATGGAGATGGTATGTAGTATATGTTTGGAGGATGCCATACAAGATAACTATACTGTTATTCAGTTTCCATGAATCTGACAAGTGTATCTCTTATACCCATCGTGTTATTGGTTTATGGACTGAAAGGTCTAAAATACCAAGCCCCACGACTGAAGGATGCCTCCACTCTGACAAGACGAGACTTCCAAAAGCCACTTAAATGTCATAGAGTGCTATTTGTGTATGTGTAAAATATGGATTTTCTGTCCTGGAATTATGTTGTGTGGGGTTTAAATGACGAAGTTCAAGTGAATATTTGTCCCACATGCTGAATGTGGTGCCATTTTTGAATAATCCATACAGGGAGAGTTTGATTCTCCACATCTGATACTGTTGAAGCTCTCTGGGACTGTCTTGACTGTGGATTTTACCCATGAGACAAACATTCTCAGAAAGATTTTGAAAGCTTGTAGACTAAATGATTTGAGATAGCTCTCATTGGAGTGCTTAATGTTTATATGATAAATTTTGAATTATTGCCAAAGAAGAGAATGTGGAAATGAGATGTTTGCTGTGGTATTAAGTTTATTAAGGGACGGTGAGGTAGCTTAGTGGTCAGTGGGTTTGTTTGTTATACCCTTGACCTAACAGGGTGGGAATATATAGATATAGTATACCAAGGAATTCCATCCATCTGTCCATCCGTCCATCTGTACATATGTCCATCCATCCATCCATCATCCTTCCTTCCTTCCTTCCTTCCTTCTGTGTTTTTGTGCGACCTATAACTCAAAAACTACTTCATGGATTCTTTTCACAGTTTTACAGTTTCTATACCAATAGGAAAGTTGCAGTGCAAAGTGTGTTGTCAATATTTGGGTTTTCTGAAAAAATACAGCTATTTTTCAGTTTTTTACTTGCTTACTGAAACATTTGTGCAACCTATAACTAGAAAACTACTTCATGGATTTTTTTCAAATTAGAGAATTGCTTCCATATTGATAGAGGAGTTGCAGTGCAAAGTTTTATTTTGATATGTGTATTTTCTGAAAAAGAAACATGCTTTTTTTCACTAGACTGGTCCAATGAGTAGGAGATTACATGGGCGTGCACATCATCATGTACATGCTGTTTGAATGACCTGTGCGCCTGACCTGCATGTTCCACTTGACAGTGCATTAAACTGCTTGTGACTCACAATAAACACTGTGATGTCAGACAACAAGGCCCTTCTTGTGTTTGAAAGTAGAAAGTAGTTCAAGTGTTTCAGGAGCGGTCCATCTTGACAGTTGTCTCTGTTTTAATTTGTTATAGAAGACAGGTACATGATAGATGTTTGTATCATTCAACAATTGAAATCCTGATTTTCTTTTTACATTAAACTATATATTTGTATACCTTTGTTATCTGTAAAAATTGTACATAAATGTAAAATAGTTTGGAGACATATTGAAATGCATAAGTGTTGAAATATAAGGCACGCTAAGAGAATGTAGACTGTATTGCAGGCACACTCTGCTAGTGTCCACACCCTGCTAGTGTCCTTGTACACTAGCATATCCTGCTGGTGTCCTGGTACACTGGCATACCCTGCTGGTGTCCTTGTACACTGGCATACCCTGCTGGTGTCCTTGTACACTGGCATACCCTGCTAGTGTCCTTGTACACTAGCATACCCTGCTAGTGTGCTTGTACACTGGCATACCCTGCTGGTGTCCTTGTACACTGGCATACCCTGCTGGTGTCCTTGTACACTGGCATACCCTGCTAGTGTGCTTGTACACTGGCATACCCTGCTAGTGTGCTTGTACACTGGCATACCCTGCTAGTGTCCTGGTACACTAGCATACCCTGCTAGTGTCCTTGTTCATGGGCATACCCTGCTAGTGTCCTTGTACACTGGCATACCCTGCTAGTGTCCTTGTACACTGGCATACCCTGCTGGTGTCCTGGTACACTGGCATACCCTGCTGGTGGCCTTGTACACTGGCATACCCTGCTGGTGTCCTTGTACACTGGCATACCCTGCTGGTGGCCTTGTACACTGGCATATCCTGCTGCTGTCCATACCCTGCTAGTGTCCTTGTACACTAGCATACCCTGCTGGTGTCCTTGTACACTGGCATACCCTGCTAGTGTCCTGGTACACTGGCATACCCTGCTAGTGTCCTTGTACACTGGCATACCCTGCTGGTGTCCTTGTACACTGGCATATCCTGCTGGTGTCCTTGTACATGGGCATACCCTGCTGGTGTCCTTGTACACTGGCATACCCTGCTGGTGTCCTTGTACATGGGCATACCCTGCTGGTGTCCTTGTACACTGGCATACCCTGCTGGTGTCCTTGTACACTGGCATACCCTGCTGGTGTCCTGGTACACTGGCATACCCTGCTGGTGTCCTTGTACACTGGCATACCCTGCTAGTGTGCTTGTACACTGGCATACCCTGCTGGTGTCCTTGTTCACGGGCACACTCTGCTAATGTCCATACCCCGCTGGTGTCCTTGTACACTGGCATACCCTGCTGGTGTTCTTGTACACTGGCATACCCTGCTAGTGTGCTTGTACACTGGCATACCCTGCTGGTGTCCTTGTACACTGGCATACCCTGCTAGTGTCCTGGTACACTGGCATATCCTGCTGGTGTCCTTGTACACTGGCATACCCTGCTAGTGTCCTTGTACACTGGCATACCCTGCTAGTGTCCTTGTACACTGGCATACCCTGCTGGTGTCCTTGTACACTGGCATATCCTGCTAGTGTCCTGGTACACTGGCATACCCTGCTGGTGTCCTTGTACACTGGCATACCCTGCTAGTGTGCTTGTACACTGGCATACCCTGCTGGTGTCCTTGTTCACGGGCACACTCTGCTAATGTCCATACCCCGCTGGTGTCCTTGTACACTGGCATACCCTGCTGGTGTTCTTGTACACTGGCATACCCTGCTAGTGTGCTTGTACACTGGCATACCCTGCTGGTGTCCTTGTACACTGGCATACCCTGCTAGTGTCCTGGTACACTGGCATATCCTGCTGGTGTCCTTGTACACTGGCATACCCTGCTAGTGTCCTGGTACACTGGCATACCCTGCTGGTGTCCTTGTACACTGGCATACCCTGCTAGTGTCCTGGTACACTGGCATACCCTGCTGGTGTCCTTGTACACTGGCATACCCTGCTAGTGTCCTTGTACACTGGCATACCCAGCTGGTGTCCTTGTACACTGGCATACCCAGCTGGTGTCCCTTGAGCATGCCACCAACCTTGCTATTAGTGTGGGTTTGAACTCAGGTTCGTCCTGATTAGGTTTCTGGGTTTGTCAGCAATATACAACATCTGAGACTTTCCTCCCTCTTAAATCTGACATGCCGTGATATAACTGGAATACTGTTCAAAGCAGCATTAAACCCAACTCGCATTGTATTTAAACATTCGTTTGAAAGTCTTTAGTTACCTGATAATCTAGCTGTGGAGGGGGCACGGGTGGCCCAGTTGTATAAGGCGCCGCGATTCTCTGTGCACAGTTGCGTCCCTTGGGCATGCCAGAAACCTATGATTGTGGGTTCAAATCTCGGTTCACCCCAATTATGTTTCTAGGTTTGTCAGCATCATTCCCGTTCTCGTGGGATTCACCGAAGTGGTAAACATCTGAGACCTGCATCACTTTGGGTTTTCCTCCTACATTAAGTCGAAACGCCGTGATATAACTGTTAGAAGCAGCGTTAAACCAAACTCACTCACTCACTAGCTGTGGAAAGTGGTGGATGCTGTGCCACGAAACATGAGCCTCTCTTTCAGCCAGATTTACCCATCCCGCAGTCAACAGTCGCTGTTGTAGTTAGCGGACTCTCATCAATAATTACTTGTATTTGATCGCTGTAATTGACAAGCTATCATCGCTGCACAACATCCAATCATAGCAACTTACTGACAGCGATCCGTCACTAACGACATGTGTTTAATGTAGTGTTTATGACAGAAGAATTCCTGCCCAGAATACATCAGATGAAGGGAGCTGGTCATGTGTAGGGGACTGGAGAGTATTAATAGGCAGCCCCTTTGCAAAGTCTTTGATAGATTAACCATTGCTTTACCGATTCTAGGGATTGTTTTACTCAAGTGGGATTATGAAAGGGTTTCACAAATGAAAAAGACTTTCATCATTGTTTATAAAACTTCCTGTCACAGAATGATAGTTTCCTTTATAAATGTACATATCAAAGAAGGCGTTATCAGCAAGAATGTTATTATTGGATATTTTATGGCTTTGGATCAAATCTCATGATTTTTCTGAACATACAAGAATCATCAAGTATTATTCAAGTGATAGCCTGACTGAAAGATAATAGGAGTAGGATTTCTTTGTAATTGAATATAAATCTCATAGTAATACAATTTTGTCTCGCATCTGTACCAAGAGTTCGCACCTCATACTATAGACGTTGTCATCCATGCAAAGTGCTTGCTATCACCTAACCCAACTTCTACTGTGCCAATCAAAGAATTAATACAATTTCTCATAAGATTCTATTGGAAAAGAAGTTAGGATTTGTTTTACAGTTCTAATTTCTTCAGCAGTGAAAGATAAGAAACACCTAAATACGTCAAAATTCAATTGTTGTTTTGCGTGGTGTTTGTTTTTTATTTTCTTGTCATAGAATAAAAACAGTGAGGCAAATAAGAGCATGAATAATAAATTTTACAACAAAATCAATGCAGTCTTCAGTTTTTAACATTCCGTTGGAAGAAATGTTTTAAATTCTCATTATTTGACCTGAGAAGGGATGCTAATGACCCATGAGGAAATATGTGGCTTGTCAAAGGATGACAGTTTTATGTTAAATATCTCTATTGGAAGAAGCTGTTTTTGCCACAGCTAGTGTTATTTCAGCCATCCATCCCTTTTAATTTGATCTGAAATATGAGCGCTCAGCTTGCTGAACCGATTCATGGAAGGGAGGTATCACGCCACTCTGTAGCACGATACAAATGACACAAAAACAGTCTCCATGTCTCAATGTCAACCCAAGTACCCCACCTATGTCATGGGACATGAAGGTCAGAGGCTGACAGTGGTGTGACCAACCAGTGTATAGATCTGGTGATTCTTTTCACCATGGATAATGGACCCCTGAAGATCCGGGGTAGAATATCCATGCTTGTTGTAAGAGGCGACTAACGGGATCGGGTGGTCAGGCTCGCTGACTTGGTTGATGCATGTCGTCGTATCCCAATTGTGTTGATAGATGCTCATGTCAATCACTGGATGGTCTAGTCCAGACTCAATTATTACCAGACCGCCGTCATATAGCTGGAATATTGCTGAGTGCCGCATTAAACAACACACGAACAAACAGCATGGGTATCCCCCCGGTAATGTTGTAGAATATCTATCCAAATTTTATACATGTTCTGGAAACATTATTGTTGTTTGTCTCTTGAAAAATCTCTGACTGCCTGACCTTGACAGTATGGATCATTGCTCATTCTGTCAGGCAGGGTCCTGTTCCTCAAACCGATCTCAGCGCCACACAGTGTCCAAAATGCCATCGACTTTATAATTTGGGCTTGTAATATTTCTGTAAAGCTGACCTAACTGACAAGTTGAAAATTCTAGTCAATACTTACATATTTCTAGTATTTATGCCAATCATCAAGTCAATTATGGCGGCATTTACTGTTATAGTCTGTTTTCATTTTGTAGTTTTATTGAAAAGTGGGGTTTTGCTGTACATTCTGATTATGCCAGAAATGCATGTGCATGTGTTATAAGCTGTGCGTGTGAATGTCTAAGAAGCACCACAGACTGCCATAAGTCAGTGTTACAGAATGGGAGTTACGATCACCTTAGCGCTAAGGTATCTTTGTGGAACAGCTCCCAGGTCTCTTGCAGTTAGTTGAACTGGTCACTCAGTCGGAGTGTTCATCTTACATCTGGGGCCATCTTCCCGAGGCAAGAGAGTAAACTGACTCTACAAGTCCAGTTTCCACCCTTGCCGAAACTAGGCTGGTATTATGGAGTTACATTTTGGCTGGACTAACGAGTCTATGCATAGTCCAATCAAAATTGCGCACCGAAATCGAAATCAGGTTCGTAAACTGTCGTGCAGATTTCGGTCTGCCGCCAACTCGTTGTCAGCAGATATTTTCCAATTCTTTTCATGTTTTTAATTAAGGTGCTCACGTGATTTGATGCATATCGCGATGTAAGACCCGTTTTATCATGATATAGAACTTGATTATCGATCAGATCGTCCTGACTGGGCGCCACCATTTTGTGTGAAGCAAACGCTGGGTGATACGAGAGGTGGAATCTGATTGGTCCATAGGAGAGGTTTAGAAGGGACATAACTGGTAATAGCCACTGGTGGCGCTAGGATCGAGCCCAGGAATTCCAGCCTAGTTCAGCAAGGGTGGAAACTGGACTTTTAAAGTCGGTTAACTCTCTTGCCTCGGGAAGATGTCTGGGGCGGTCAGGTAGCCTAGTGGTTAAGGCATTCACTCGTCACGTCGAAGACCTGGGTTCGAATCCCGACATGGGTACAATGTGTTAAGCCCATTTCCGTTGTCACCTGCCGTGATATTGCTGGAATATTGCTAAAAGCGGCGTAAAACCATACTCACTCACTCATCCTCCGTATTGACAAACACTGGGAGTGAGTGTTGTTTAATACCAAAGCAATATTACAACAATATCATGGCAAGTAATTTATGAAGTCTGGGTCAGACAAACCAGTGATTGAAATCAGGGTTCCACAGGTGTGATGACACACAATCAGCCAGGACTCACATTGCTGAATTTTCCCATTTTCCTTGAGAGGCAGGGGATCTACTCTGTTCTGAATCCTCATTGGGTTTGGGGATCAGTTCCATAATGGACTTCCTTTTAGTTGAAATAGTTCAGCTAAATTGAAAGATTAATTTCCTTTCCTTGATCAACTTATTTTCTGTGAGTTGCTCTAATACTTCAACAATGGCCAAGCCCATCTTGCATTCTTTCTTCGCGCAACCAATTCATCATCACAAGAACTGGAGCAAATATTGGACCTGCACTGAACCCTATCACTGCTCCTAATCCCTTCCTTCGGAAAAAATTAATTGAAGCCATGAACTAACTCCTTTACAAGAATGCACCTACAATCTCAGTCTGAAGCTGCTCGAATTTAAGATGCACAGATGCTCTCGGCTTGCCTCGTTGGGTGGACAGTGATCAATTATCTAATTTGCAATTCAATGAAGCACAATATTCTTGTTTACATAACTACTTTCAAGAAACATAGAGATCAATATCTCTCATGTTATTTCAGTGTCTGACTTCACCGCTAGACCAAAGCTCCAGTCTAGTAAAAAAAAATTTTGTTTGTTAGGTATTTAACGCCACTCAGCAATATTTCAGCCATATAATGGTAGTCTGTAAATAATCAAGTCCACACAATCCAGTGATTGACATCATGATGGTCATTCTAGGAAATTTGGATACAATGACATGCATCAAACAAGTCGCTGAGCCTCTTTTACAAGCATGGGTGCTGAAGACCAATTTTATCCTGGGTCTTCATGGGATGTGGGGCTAGTTAAATTACTTAGTTGATATGTAAGGAGTAAAGTAGACTTAAAATAATGCACTGTTGTATTAGTATAGTGTAAGCATTTTTGCACAGACCATTTTTCTTCTTTGTCATCTTTTATTTTTTGTGGCACAACTGATGTAGGCACACAGGGTGGCTTTTAGGGTCACTTTAACTGTTGAGTTTTGGGATAGCATCAAACACTATTGCAATTGCAATACATCCCCATAAGACTTGTGAAGATCAAGGGGTAGAATAGGTCTTCAGCAACCCATGCTTGTCGTAATAGGGCGACTAACAAGATTGGGTGGTCAGGCTCGCTGACTTGGTTGATGCATGTCATCGTATCCCAATTGCATGGAACAATGGCCATGATGTCAGTCACTGGATTGTATGGTCCAGACTTGATTATTTACAGACCGCCGTCATATAGCTGGAATATTGCTGAGGGTGGAGTTAAACAAAAAACAAACATTCCTATAATGTCAATGTCCTGGCTTTATTTGACATGACATCAAGTCCATTCTCCCCCGTGAAGATGAGGGTTAGAATTTGTCTTCAACAACCCATGTTTGTCGTAAGAGGCAACTCATGGATTCAGGTGGCCAGGTTCGATGACATGATGGATGCATTTCAGTGTATCCCATTTGCATAGGGTCAATGATGTCAATCACTGGATTGTCTGGTCCTGACTCGATTATTTACAGACCATATAGCTGGAATATTGCTGAGTGCGGTGCTGAACATCAAACCAAACCAATTGTTGGTGTACCTGAAGCATGTGATGCAAGAACTCACTTATAATAAAAGGACACTTGCTGTGGATTTAATATCAGAGTTTGATCACGATGATATATGATGATTTGCTGTCTGTTTCAGAAACACTTGTCAGAACTGCAAGTGCCCCCGTGAGCTTCATGATGTGTACAATGAGAACTTTGTCAACGTCCGAGATCGCCTGGGCTGGAAGCGCCAAGATGACCCCTCACTACAGGTGTCGAAGGAGAAGACGTTACGAGAGGGCTATACCTGGGTGCCTCCAGGACTCTCCAGCCAAAAGGTACATTTGTCACTTTGATTGCCATCTCATCATGTTAAAGGATTACTAATTCACTGGAAATCTTATTATTTAGCCATACTACTATATGTCGATATGTATACATTTGTGGTTTCCCAAGAAAACAACAATATTAAACGTCAATGCCAGAGAATAATCGGTCTAAATTTCTGCCCAAACAGATTCCATTGGGAGTAAAAGGCAAAAAAGTAGTAACTATATGAAAGATACGGTTTGATTCACCGACTACGCAAGTGAATCGTAACAGCCCTATTGATGACACCAGGAAATATTCAGATTTATGTGCTCATTCATGTGAAGAAAGTATTGCCTTTTACATCCTGCTTTGGTTACCTTGCAAAAGTACATAAGCCTTAAATGATTATTGCATTGAAGTTTGTTTATTCATTGTGGAGTTTACTTTCAAATCATATTATGATGTGAGACATTAAGGCTAGCTATTTGTTGTCATGGATGGTAGGAATGGCTGCCACGAACCCATGTGACCACACACTGGGCTGTATAAGAAACATGAAATGGGTTTTAGATGTACTTGTCTCCATACAGTATAAAGGCACAAACATCCGACCCATTTCATTAGAAAGTGAGAACAGATTTACCTGATGGCTTGATACTTAAATGCTTATTTTGTCCCATTAGCCCCACAGGCGATATGAGGAGTTATTACCCACTCCACGCCTCCTGGTGTTATATTGACAGCTTAGGGTGATGCGTTCCTGGTAGAGATTGCAAGATATTGTAACACCTGTTGCTTGATATGGAAAATGACTGTTTTACATGAGTGCTTCCCCTAAAGGTCGACAGGTTCCTATTGTAGAAATTTCTCAATTCTAATTTTCTCGCTTTCATGAAAATATTATCCTGCTCAGCCAGTGTTTGTTCTGATGTCACTCTTAAAATGTAAGACACGTATTGCAATGAAAATTACCTGATGATTAAAGGTGATGAGATTCAATCAGAATGTGAAAGAGAATGTACACACGTTGTGAGGGATGTATGGTGTACAAATCATCAGCGATAGAAACTAAGTTTTAGCCCACTAGTCCTTATAATGATATAGTCCTCATAAGGACTATAGGACTGTAGCCAGTTTCTAACACTGTATAATTGAGAGTGAGTGAGTTGGGTTTAACACCGCTTTTAACAGTATTACAATTATATCACAGCGTTTCAGCTTAATGTGGGAGGAAAGCCCGAAGTGATGCAGGTCTCAGACATTTACCACTTTGGTTAAACCCCAAGCATGGGTATGGTGGTGACAAACCGAGAAACATAATCGGGGCAAACCGGGATTCGAACCCACAATCATAGGGACGTAATTCTGCACAGCAAATCCCGGCATCCTAGACGACTGGGCCACTCGTGTCCCCGTATAATTAAGACCTTGTGTTGGGTACATCGATGCTGTAGAGCTTGATAAGGTATTCACTACTACTCAGTTGCACCTGGAGGCAGTCGCACCAAGAGTCAGGTCCTAGTACCCCAGGCTGGTACAAAGTGACTACAAGGAGGATTCGATGGTTACAATGTGTTTCTCAGTTGACAGACTGTGTGTCTATGAATCAAGCCTGCATATGTATTGTTTAGTTCATATCTTTCAGCCATGGGAGCTGTGCCAATTTACAATTGTCAGAGGGGTGCACAAAGCATGTAATCTAGACTACCTCAGTTATTTTAAGGAATTTTAAGGATTTCCTATTCACAACACTGTAAGTACACATAAATGAAGTTTTTCCAGAACTTAAAAGGCCACTTTTTGGCTTATCTTTGGATACGTCCTGTGCACATTCTGAGGGAATATATTCCACATGGTATGCTCGGTGAGGTGAAGGCAGATTTGACACTGAACTTGTAGGTAAGGATGTTTTACCGTTTCCCCTGGATTGTACCTGAATTGTCAGTATTTGCTGAAGACACACAAACTGTTTGAAGTCTAAATAGATCAGACTGACCATTGTCTGCCTTGTTTGTTTCAGGCTCTATTTGTAGGACCTTGTTTGCACGAGGCATCAATTAGTGTGTTATTATTCTTAGACTGCTTGTTTGTGTGATGACCTGGCATGAAAGCAAACACTTATACTTAGCCACAGGTCTGACACAAAATAGTGCATTCTACATGCGTACAAATTGAGAATGGACACAAACAGGCACTGTGCATCCCATTGAATACAAACGAGTAGACCCATGAAGATCCGGGGTAGATAGGTCTTCAGCGACCCATTCTTGCCATAAAAGGCGACTATGCTTGTCGTGAGAGGCGACCAATGGGATCGGGTGGTCAGGCTCGTAGACTTGGTTGATGTATGTGATCGATCCCAACTGCATGGATCGATGCTCATGATGTCACTCAGGTGCAGACTCAATTATTTTCCATACAGCTGGGATATTGCTGAGTGTGGCGTTTAACAACAAACAAACAAACAAACAAGTATGGATGGCATTGGATGTTGAAATGCTTAATTTGAGTCATGTAAGTAAGATTGGTCTTATATTTTTCTTTTCTGATTAGAAATACAGTCAATGTTAGGACAGTCCATTTCATTCACTCGGTCACAAAGTTTTGATTTCAACATGGAAATCTCCATCTCTAGTCAGCGTTGAGCATCACACATACCTTGTATTTATATGCTGTGGGAAAAGGCAGGTGCCCTTTGGACCCCCATTTAAGGACCAACCATCGGATATATGAGGGGGTGGGGGCTGGCATTTTGTATTGAGATTAGACATATTTTTAGCTACTACAGCAACACCAGAGCTCAGGGTAATAGTAATTTTTGTGACAGGCAATTTCTTTTCTTTTTTTCATCAGTCTGAAGCATAGATCTAAGTATATTTTTCTAGAATTTTCAGGGACAACTTAGTTTTTTCGATAAAATCCCAGCCCCATTGAATAACCTGAAATGATTGGTCCCTTAAAATTAATGCTTGGTACAAATATGAAATATAATCCAGAGTCCCTTAGACTTACCGATATATAGACCAAGGTAAATCCCCGAAAGGACTCCTGTGAAACTTGGACTAACAAGTTCACATTTTGTATTATATACCAATGTCATGTATGAAAGTTGAACCTCATTGTAACCTATCTGAAACGATTCCCTAATGACAGTAATCGTGCCTGACTGAGCCCATTTTAAGTAAACTTTTTAAAATACTGCATGCCATAGAGACACAGGTATTGCTAATTCTTCCATCCTGGACCAATCAAGATTTTTATAATGGATTATGTGAAACAATAGGATTAGTTGTCTTTGTACATGATATACATTGCACGAATAAACTCAAGATTGTACTTTGCACCATGTTAAACACCAAATAGTTCTTAAGGTATTCTTCTGTTTGTTGTTTAACACTGCACAAGGCAGTATTCCAGCTATGTGAGTGAGTGTTATGGTTTTACGCCGCTTTTAGCAATATTCCAGCAATATCACGGCGGGGGACACCAGAAATGGGCTTCACACATTGTACCCATGTCGGGAATCGAACTCGGGTCTTCTGCGTGACGAGCGAATGCTTTAACCACTAGGCTACCCGACCGCCCTCCAGCTATGTGTCTATAAATAATCAAGTCTAGTCAAGACAATCCAGTGATTGACATCATGAGCATTGATCAACCCAATTGTGATACGATGACATGGAGCAACAGTCAGCAAACCTGACCACCCGATCCCTTTAGTCGCCTCTTACAAGCATGGGTTGCTGAATATAAATTCAAACTTATTCTTCATTCTATTTTATTCTTTTTTAGATGTAGGTCTTGGTATAGATCAGTACATTTACTGCTTTTCAAGATCAGCAGTAGTTCTGTATTATGTTAGTTTGAAGGTCAACATCAGTTTTAATGACTGATTCACTGGACAGTGAACAATGAGTCTTATTCGGGGATCTATCATTGATTTTCAACTTTTTGCCAAGGGCAAGCCAATTTTGGGGAAAGCATTATATTTCCGAAACGAGATAGGTCTTGTCCTTGTTTTCATGTGTCAGAAGTATTTAAGCAGCTATGATATTGGCATTGTATTGGATAAAACATCCATCTAAGTCATGCTGAGATAGATTTAAACTTTGTTTGTAGAGAGTTTAGTTTGGGGCCACATATGCAAGTTAAGTATATTTTGTGAACAAGTTAAAATTTCAAAGTGTGTTAAGTTTTTTTCTGGTTAAAAAAATGATTTTCAGTATTTCCTTGTGTTTTGATTTGTCAACATATTTACCCTTAAAATGGATGTCAAAGAATATCAAAAATATAATTGTTTAAATGAAAACTTTAAGATGTATAGGCCATCATAGATTCAAGATAACATTTTTGCCTGGGGGATCCAATGTTTAAACAATTTGGGGCTGAAACATCATGAGATCTGCATTTTTCTTGACAACAATTCGTTTCCATAACTGTAATTCATCTTGAACTCTTCATTTGTGTAGAAATGAGATTTAAGAGTAACATCCGCCTTATAAAATCATCTTCATAAAGAATAGTCCAGAGGACTAGCGTAAACCTGATTTCACTAATGTTCAGAATTTGTAGTTGGTTGGTCCTGCTTAACGAGACAAGACTGTAGCAAATTTGAAGAATTCACAAGGGGTTCACAATTACAGCCCTCAAATGCAACTAGTCTACACTGAGGACTACCATCATTGGATTTCTACTTGTCCTCAGTACAGTTTAGTCGTCTCGGGCCAGCTGACAAGCATGCATTTCGAAGTCTGAACATTGGTTAAGTTGAGGTGTCACTGGTGTCACATTTGACATATTTTCTTGCATGCACATCAAATCAAAATGCATACGTCAATATTTTAGTGCCTTTGATATGGTCATATTAACGGATCTTTATTACCCCAGAAGGAAGTAATACATGGGTTCAGCATTACATAAAATAGTGCAGTTTGTAGTGATGCTGATGCTAAGAATTACCAGTATGATTAGACCCTAATCATGTCTGTTTGTGTACCAGATCATAGGGTTTAGTTTTCTGAATTCCTCAACAGGTTGACTTGAGCTGCTGCTTGTGACTTCGTGCTGCATCCACCTAAGACAGATTCATGGAAGGATTTAGCAATTACTGTGCAAACTGCCTTGTTATTGACTTGTTTTCAAACATTGTTGAGAAAATATGTGGATGAAACATTATTTTCTCATTGCATTCAAATTATGTTAGGCATTCCTAGCTTGTTATTGCATCGCCTGTTCTTGTGAGTAGCTCACTACAGACAAGCCCAGGAGAATATAATGTTGTATCAATGGCCCCTGATTGGCATTTGGCAGGGAATGATTTGATTACGACTGCAGGAATTCAATCAAATTATCATGCGCCAGGTCGTACCCTCTTAAATAGGGAGTAAACACTGTCAGCTTTAATTTGAAAACATCTGAGCATCTCTTCACGTCAGACAGGTTTAGCCGCATGTAAGTCAGTTTGACATGACATGCAGCGACATCGCTCTCAGGATCACTGAGCCATTTGTCTTGAATGGTTTTGTAGCCGAGCTTTCTGAAATAGAAATCTGTAAGGAGATAAACGTTTCTTGACTCACTCAGAGAAGACATGGGTGAAGGGAGTTGGTCAGAAATTGGAGGAAAATGTTTTTTGTTTGTTGTTTAATGCAGCTCTGTGCAATAGTCACACTATATGATGGCTGTCTGTAAATAATCGAGTCTGGACCAGATGATTCAGTGCTTGACATCAATAGTATAGATCCACACAATTGGTGTATGATGACATACATCAACCAAGTCAGCAAGCCTGACCACCCGATCCCGTTAGTTGCCGCTACAAGTTTTCTTATATATTTCGCCCTGTAAGGATAACGGTACTAGATACACAGTTCTGTGTTTGTTGTACAAGCTGACTGATCGGCGGTCATGATGTGTGACTGTGTGACATCAGACCCAGATGGTATATGGATCAGGACCCACAATGGGGACAAGGCCAAATTTACTAACTGGGTACCTGACCCCCCTTTCAATGTACCCGCTGTTGGTCTCACTTTGGGTACAAAATGTCCGATTGGGAATTGTTTTACCGGACACCTGGCAAAAACTGTTCAGTTACATGTATTAATTATCTGATCATGCATACACTGAAGTTGACTGAAGCTTTTTCTTTACTTAAACATATAAAAGTCAGAAGGAATGCATGCATGGTCAGAAAGAAATGTGAACATAAGTGACTTGTAGTGTAAGCATGGAGTTTTATTGTTTTTGTCAACAATAAAATAATAAATCATGTTACCAACCACGGGGCCTGGTAGTCCTTTGGATCCCTTATATGGATCATTGCTGAAGCAATCAAAAACTATCAATTATTTTGTAGACCCGTGAAGATTCAGGGGTAGAATAGGTCTTCAGCAACCCGTACTTGCCGTAAAAGGCGACTATGCTTGTCGTAAAAGGCAACTAACGGGATCGGGTGGTCAGGCTCGCTGACTTGGTTGATGCATGTCATCGATCCCAATTACGTAGATTGATGCTCATGATGTCAATCACTGGATTGTCTGGTCCAGACTAGATTATTTTACAGACCGCCGTCATATAGGTTGAATATTGCTGAGTGCGGTGTTAAACAACAAACAAACAAACAATTATGTTGTAGATCACATTGACATAGCTATAATTTTGCTGACAGTGTCGTAAAACAACATTCCATCACTCACATTTTGTAACAGTTTAAATGGTTGCGATGCTGTAACAGTACATTTTATTATCAGTGTACAGCAGTGTGCCGTAATTAAGGTGTAATACCTGCTCCATGGGTTGTCGGGGGCACAGGTGGCACAGGTGGCCCAGGTGGCCGCGATTCGCTGTGCAGAGTTGCATCCAGGGGTCCGGAAACCGTCATATGCGCCGGACATGTCCGATTGGGAATCTCAAATGTCCGGTCTAAAATATTGCTTACCGGACATTTAAATTTTTCTGTCCGGACATTTTAAAAAGTATTGTCCGGACATTCTTAAATTTTGACCGGACATGATCAACAGTTAGGACTGAGCAATTTCTGTCTGCAGTTGTAACACAATGAAGATTATCTACACTGACAAGCTTTGTTTGTTTTGATTGCTGTAAATACATCGTACCTAGAATGATAGTCCAATCGGTCAATCACTGTAATAGGCAATAAACTGAGTTGACACTGATTAATCAAGGATTTATTACTGAGAACATCTTGTTAATTTGAGTAAAATGTATTTACAACTGTACATAAATACCTTGCATCATCGATGTACCTCATTATCCTCACAATGCTACGATACGTAACCTCAGTCAAGAAGCGAAAGCGTGACGACAGCCAGTCGACCGATGCAGATCAGTCGAGCGGATCTGCCAAACCCTCAAAGTCTGAATGATCATTTTGTAAGTCGTGGCTAACGACTTTCACTTGGTTGACATACAACGAGGATTTGCAGATTTTATTGTTTTCAGTAGCTAGTCGTATATTGAATCTTGATTGACCGCCATTTTGCTTTCTGTGACGATCGATAACAAAAAATTTTATGGTCAATAATTAAGTACAGATGAAAAAGTATTCAAATAAATACTGCTATCAACGATAGTTTAGGATTTATGATTATATTATCTTCTTGTTTTAAATAATCTTTAGTTTAAAAAAACAACTTTTCCCGTGAGGTCACGTGATAACCAAATATGGGATAATAGTCTCGATCCAAATGTTACAACGCGTACACTCTAGCAGACTCATGAATATTAATTAGACCGTTCACAACGTTGACAGATCGTTATTATAACAGAAACAAACGAATGTTTTCCATATATATCTAAAATGATATTATTTGTTATTAATTGTCCGGTGAATTAAACAATTTAAATTGAAACAATTCATAATTCATCATATTATGAATACGTAACAACTTGTAATTTGTGTGTAAAAAGTCGTACTAAAACACGCTGTTTGAAGGGGGCGTGGCATAAATGTAAATGTCCGATTGGGATTTTAAATTTTCCGGACCCCTGGTTGCATCCCTTGGGCACGCCAGAAACCTATGATTGTGGGTTGTGAATCCCGGTTTGCCCCGATTATGTTTCTAGGTTTGTCAGTACCATACCCGTGCTCGTCGGTTTCACCAAAGTTGTAAACGTCTTAGACCTACATCACTATCCTTCACGCCATGATATATCTGGAGTACTGTTAAAGTCAGCCTTAAACCCAACTTACTCCCTCACTCCTATATTCATACATGGTATTAAACCAGCCTGCAAACTTTATTGATGGTATTTGACATCCTTATCACCAACACAAGACAGATGCTCTGATATCTCCAGGCAGTACATATCCACAGAAGTTGCCACAAAGTAGATATATTGATGTGGAGGGCGGTACCTTATGCCATACAGAGTTGCGTTCCTTGGGCACGCCAGAAACCAATGATTGTAGGTTCAAATCCTGGTTCGGCCCGATTATGTTTCTAGGTTTGTCAGCACCATACCCATGCTCATTGGTTTCACCGAAGTGGTAAACGTCTGAGACCTGCATCACTTCGGGCTTTCCTCCCACATTAAGCTGACATGCCGTGATATAACTGGAATACTGTTAAAAGCGGCGTTAAATCAAATTCACTCACTCACTCCATGGGGTGTCATGGGTTAATATATCATCATTCCGGTCTAAGGAAACAGAAAGATATTTGAATGGGTTCAATCTTCAAATATAATATCAAAACATGAGTATTTGTGACAACCACATCAGCCACACCAAGTACTCAAGATATAACATACAAGAATGGAGTGTGGTTATTGGTAAAATGTCAGAGTGAAGATAAGCTCTTTCATGGAATGTCGTTCTTTAACAAATTAATGATAAATATGCTTTTTTTTCTCTGCATTTCAGTTGGACTTTTTTAACGAATACATACGAGTCGTAAAACAGTGCCTTGCCAGTTGATCAATTGAGATCCACATTTCTGTTTCCCTTATGCCATTAAAGCAAGATGAACCTGAACATTCGAGCATATTAAACCACATTAACCAAACATGATATAAAAAACTATTGTTAAATTTCCATTTGTAATGCAGATCAGAAAGCCATACTGTTGCCAACCAACAATGTTGCGAATTACGTTTCCTGTAACCAATGAAACAACAGTAATTTGGGCCATTTGGTGCCATCGTAAGTGCAAATCAATGACATTCTAGCCGCTCTAAGTCCTAAGTATTCCAGGAGCCTATGAGCCAGGTTGTAAAAGAACCATAAATTGTACAAATTAATTTGATAAAAAACGCAAACGACTTACTGAGCGTATTGAGGATGTGTATTTCGGGGCACAGGATATATTGATAGAGATAGCCCACTTGCTTCACCTTCAGCTGTCCATTGTCTTCATGGATGGGGCACTAATGTTTATGTTTTGAATTAACATAGAAATTCAAGGGATTTATAGGGCAGTAAGAGATAGAGTTGGTCCAGTTGGCATCTACTGGTGTCTCTCAGTCTCCAATGGTGAAATGTGAAGATGGGGTGTGGGTGGGATTTATTGGCTTTGGGTTAGAAGTATAAATATAGGACTTGGTTATTTCTCTGTTGTATTTCTCAAAGGCTTGTAGTGAAGTTGACTTACAAAATATTTTGTAATTTGTCAAGTCTGTCTCTTAGCGGAGAAAGCTTAATCTAAGAAATAAAACAGGTTCCTTATATGAAACACATGCCACATTCAATCACTTAATTCAGGTGCATGTAATTTTAAAAGAAAAGGCAAATGTTTTTGTTCACTATGGTCTTAACCTCTTTATGTTTGAAAATATCAGGCTATTTATTTTACTTATATTTTTGTATAGTGATGTGTATCAGGAATAATTGTGCAAAATATTGGTTCATTTGCCACTTGTTTAAGGAAAACTCAACTGTTTGAAACCACCCACCCTGTTAACATGAGGAAGGTTTAAGAAGTGTGCTACAACTTCAGCAGGATAAAGGTTAATTGGCCTAACGTTGGAAATTAGTTTCAGTTATGATTTACCTGTTGGTATGATGAGGCATAATAGCTGCCTGGACATGTTTGTTATGAAAGTTGACTGAAAAGTGAAGGTGGCATTAATGGCTGCTGACTGATTTGAATAATACCTGGCAGATGACCTGATCAGGGAGGGCAAATGAACAGCTGCAACCTGATTGGGTCTCAGCATACCATCTTTTAGTTGTAACGATAAGAACTGAACTGTCTTGCAATACATGGACCCAAACTGATTGGGTCTCGCAATACATGGACCCAAACTTATTGGGTCTCGCAATACATAGACTCAACTTGATTGGGTCTTGCAATACATGGACCCAACTTGATTGGGTCTTGCAATACATGGACCCCACCTGATTTGGTCTCGCAATACATGGACCCTACCTGATTTGGTCTCGCAATACATGGACCCAACCTGATAAGGTCTTGCAATACATGGACCCAACTTGATTGGGTCTCGCAATACATGGACCCAACCTGATTGGGTCTCAGCATACCATCTTTTATTTGTAACGATAAGAACTGAAATGTTCCACAATACATGGACCCAACCTGGTTGGGTCTCAGCATACTATATTGTAATTTTAAGGATAAGAACTGAACTGTCTCGCAATACATGGACCAACTTGGTGGATCGTTGCCTGCTCCGTCAACCACTGGTTTGCATGGACCAGGTTCAAAGACAGAATGATATAGCTTGGTCTCTGATGACTGAGCCATATCACTCTGACATGGATAAATAGTTTAGAGATTTCCAAGTTCATTTCAGATTCTATATTGCTGCATGTACTAAGATGGGACAAGTTTCCATGACTTTAACTTGCTTAAGCCTTGATTGGTATTCACAGAAAGACTTCAGAAAGTTCGATAACAGCCCCCTTCTTAATCGGTTGACTGAGAATGTTATTACAGGCAAGAACATGGACTGGTGAAATGTTGATGCAGTAGTGTGCTGTGCGAGTATGTCAGAATTAATGAATGACCAAACCTAGAACCTCAATATTGACAATCAGTGGTGGCATGTGACATTGTCCCGGACTCCCCTGTGACTAGCCCTCCTTCCTTCAGGTATCAGGACAGGTGAGAATGCTTTCTCCAGGGAGCATGCTCGGTAAACTCCTGCGTGTGGCCCAGTCAAATAGCCGCAGGGTTGCTAGGATATCAAGCCAGACCAGTTTGTTATTGAAATACTCCATCTTATGATGCCTTTATGTTTTGATTGGTTTAATTCTGTGGCTTTTGGAAATGTTTTTGTGTTGTGGTGCAGGTTAAGTTTTGCACATTATCTTGAGAAAATACATCAATCAAAAGTGATAATGTTCATTTCAAATGCACTTTCAATAACTGGATTCCTTTTGAAGCAGCAGTATTCAAAGGGCACCTGATACCAATTCTGTAAATTGACCGGCATATTGATTATTTGTACATAGACTTTGTGTTATGTCACGAGTCTTATCCCATTATACAATGTTGTCGTAATTAATCCTGACCAGGCCAGTATCGTAAAATGTTTGAAGATGTACAGAAAAAAACCCAAGTAATTGTGAACTTAATAGTTGAACATGTGATCTTAAGAATGGCCACGTTCTCTCTTTCTCCACAAAATCTTTATACTGAATATCATACCTTGCCAAACAATGGCATTTCAAAATGTTGGGCCAATGGGGACAATCAAACTGAAAAAACCCAACATTCATGTAACTTTAGCAGAAGTGGCTTGGCACTATCTGATAACCTTGATCACATTTCACAAAGCAGTCATATTGTTACGACTGTCGTAAGTCCATGTTAAACTATGGGACCTATGACATTTGTAACGCTAGAAGCATTTTCAGATGATTTTCAAATATATACAAAGTCACTTGTCAACTACACTTTAGTAAGAAAGAAAGACTCTTGTAATATACTGAAACTGACTTTACAATCTATTATGCTGATACTGAGATGGGAAGGTAACTATGCAGCAGGTCTCTGTAAAGAACCACGGTGTCACTACTTCAAAATATCAGATCCACATTTATTGGAATGCTGCTCATCCATTTACAACTGAAAGTTGTCATTATATAATGGCATGACTGAAAATAATTGAATGTCCTGTTTGTCGAAATGTATTTGGTTTCCTTTCAAAACCATCTAAAGTTGTCAGGGATATAGGAAGATGCCCTGTGTGAGACTGTCAGTTATCAATACTGACAAGATCACCCACTTGTTTGAGGGGGCGTGGATAGAAAAACTTTCTTAGCACTGCAACTTTGTGTACTGTGTCGTGTTCTCTAGAGGCCAGTATCTGTTGGCAGTCATTAGTTGACACCTTGGACTGTCAACACCTTCATGTGGGTGTCACTCAAAGCATTAAATGGGTTTGTCCAGATCTTCACAGGAAAATACTGTTAAACCAAAATTCTCTCACTCAGCAGACTTAGAAAATCATATTTTTAAAGACTAGTCGAAAGGACTTATTCACTTATAATCCTTATTCACTAATCCTAGTTTGTAGCTAGTATTGCTTGAAAGAGACATAACTGATTACTGTCAGTTTTATTCAGCATTGAGAACTAGTTCAGAATTAAAGACCTCAAATGCTACTAGTCACTGAGTACAAACGTCATTGGACTTTTACTTACTTTAGTAGTCCTGGGCTAGCTGACTAGCATGTACTTTAAAGGCTGCTCAATTATCCAAGCTTGGTGTAGTGTACATGATATTTAGGATCTATTCTGTCCCAAAATAGTGTCATTGGCTTCACTCATAGTATTTAAAGATCCATCTTTGTCATGCCGAAGACCCGGGTTCGATTCCCAACATGGATACTTAGTGTGAAGCTCATTTTGGTGTCCCCCCGGCGTAATATTGCAGGATTATTGCTAAAAGCAGCGTAAAACCATACTCACTTGCTTACTCTTTAACTACTACCAACTGGTCCAAGGTAGCAATGTCATTCGGAAAAAAAATCAGGTCCTGTCCTTTAATGAGTATGATGGGTTGCCTTTCAGTATTGTGTTTTGTGTGTTGACAGATTGAGGAGTACATGGACCAGCTGCCCAACCACAAAGTGCCGAGGATTGGGACACCGGGGGAGAAGTACCGCGACATGCAGCTCATCCGCCAACTTCCCAAGCAGGACCTCTCCATCGACTACAACAAAAACATGCCTGAGGAGGTCGAGAAGAGGGAATTTCAGATTTTCCGAGATCTCCGCGATCAGGTTGCCATGGATATCGGCGTAGTGAAAGACTCACCTGTAGCAATTGTGAGTGGACAGATGCATCATAATCTTGTGAAGGGGCAACCTGGGAGAGGCCAGAGCCTGTGTGTACACAGTTCTTAGACATAGAACAGTAGAAGGCTAGGAGATTACACTGGTCACTGCCCAGTGGAGTATGGTGGGCTTGGGGCTGCTTGGTTTTCAATAGTCATGGAGCACAGGATTAGACTATTAAAGAGAAACTTGCATCATAATGTAAGAGGCAAATCAGTAAACAAAAAATGGAATACTCCACCGAGACTGTCCACATCCAGGAATACTAGTAATTAGAGTCAGGTCACAGCTACCATGGGGATTGGGTCATCGAATTTTGATGTACTAATGTACTGAAAATAATGACCCTCCCCTAATGCTTGTTGTATTTTTTGGAGGAACAACGTGCAAAATCATTATTTAAAGTTCTTTATAAAATGCCCATGTTTCATGACCCTCCCCAAATATGTGTACTGTTTTTTATGACCATCCCCTTGAGACTGTCATATGTTTTTGGTGACGTTTCCCTAATTCCGACTTACAACCACAAACCCCGCCCACCCCACCCACCACTATAATAAATGACCTTTCCATCACTTGTCCCTTTAAAATATCCAAAGGTTCTGCAAAGGCTTTCTGTCTTTGCGACAAGATATTGATTGAGTTTGGTTTACTGTTAACCTTAATGTCGATTTGAAGTGATTCTAGATAGTTATAGGTCTAGATGCTGTGTATATGAAATGTAAATATAAAGAACACATTCAATGCAGAAAGTACACACTGTCACAAAATTTAGAAAACTTGAAAGCATTCCCAAATTGGTATTCTTCAGTATCACTTACATGGGTTCAAAATATCATGCACTGTAAAATGAGACAAGCAACATGGTATTTTGAGCAACTGTAACATAATGTTTATTAATGAGATCTAAAAATAACCCAAAACACAACAAAAACCTCTACTTCAAAGCACAAATCAATGTTTTTTGCATTTTGTGGTTGTCCTCTGTTGAACGCTTAAGAGTGATGAAGTGGAGAGATTTTATGAAAGCTTCAATAAGAATGGACTCACAATCACACTAATTGTCTCCCTTTGTAGTCTTCAAATCAGTGATCTCCAGTCCAGAGATAGGGACAAGAGTACAAAATACACTGCAGGATTAGCAGGTCATAACAATACACAGATCACAGATTGTAATGGTGAAAGCATATATAAGAACAAATAATATGTTTGATTTTTGAAATTTTGTTTGGATGGACATATAAGAGTAAGTGAGTTTGGTTTAACTCTACTTTGAACAGTATTCCATTTATATCACGGCGTGTCATCTTGATGTGGGAGGAAAGCCTAAAGTGATACAAGTTGCAGTCGTTTTATCACTTTGGTAAAACGACGAGCACGGGTATGGTGCTGACAAACCTTGAAACATAGTAGGGGTTAAGGGGAATTCAAACCCGCGATCACAGGATTCTGGCTTGCCAAAGGGATTCAACTCTGCACAGATATCGGGAAGCTTTAGACAACTGGGCCATCTGAGCCCCCGGGGCCATACAAATAAAACCGTCTTGCTAATTTTAAATTAAGTTAGTCAAACAAACTGTAACCTTTTCCTTATCCCTGAAAATGTTTAAGGTATTCTAATGTCACCCGTTTTGATATGCTGGAAACTTAGACTCTATGACATTTTACAATCTGAATGTGTCACATATGGAGATATTGTCAAAGTTTATTTTAGATAGGTGTGTGACAGTATGCCCATATCAAGTTCTTTGTCCTTTTCATGATAAACTTGACAAACATGGCTGTTATAGTTAAGTCGTTATAAGTGTTATTTCCTTGTTGAAATTACATGTATTGCAAGAACGAAGTCAATGACCATTGTGTTGGTTGTGCTGAAATAGGTCAGGTAGTAAAATCAGAGGACAAACAAGAAAATATAGTTATTACAATGTAATGTCACACTTTAAATTCTTCACCCGTGAAGATTCCGGGGTAGAATAGGTCTTCAGCAACCCATGCTTGCCATAAAGGTGACTATACTTGTCGTAAAAGGCGACTAACGGGATCAGTGGTTAGACTCGCTGACTTGGTTGATGCATGTCATCGATCCCAATTGCGTGGATCGATGCTCATTATATTAATCACTGGATTGTCTGGTCCAGACTCGATTATTTACAGACCGCCGTCATATAGCTGGAATATTGCTGAGTGCGGTGTTAAACAACGAACCAACCAACCAACTTTAAATTCTTCAATCATATGACATATTTAACTTTTACAACAACTACCATGATAATAAACTTAACCTTGTGTTTATGGTATTAGGAGACAGGGACTGTTCAAGCCATTGATGAAATTAATTATTTTCATTCAGAAATTGTGTATCCCTCAGGATGTATTTTGTTCTGGGTCCAAACCATGCCTTTGTGATTACCAGATTTACATTTCTGTGTCATGAAAAAACGTTAGTTTAAAAGATGCTCAATTGATAGGGTAGCCTCATGGTTCAAGCATTTGCTCATCACACAGAAGAACTGGCTACAATCACACACATCCCCACATGCCATGATATTTCTGTAAAAATATTGCTGGAAGCCGCGTAAAGCCAGACTCCCTCACTTACAGATGTATTTAACCCGTGAAGATCCAGGGTAGAATAGGTCTTCAGAAACCCATGCTTGCCATAAAAGGTAACTATGCTTGTCGTAAGAGGCGACTAACAGGATCGGGGGTCAGGCTCACTGACTTGGTTGATGCATGTCATCGTATCCCAATTGCTAGGGTCAATGCTCACGATGTCAATCACTGGATTGTCATATCCAGACTCGATTATTTACGGACCATTGCTTATAGCTGCACTATTGCTGAGTGTGGCGATAAACAACAAACAAACACACAAACAACACCCTGATGTATTTACCCCATGTTCCAGAGTTGCTGCTACTGCAAGGGGGAGATCGACGTAGACGACCTGGTAGTGTGTGCGTCTAAAGCCGGAAATGATGTGTGTTGGCATCCGGCATGTTTTGTGTGTGAGGCTTGCGAGGAACTCCTGGTGGACCTGACGTACTGCTACCACTCAAAACATATATACTGTGAGCGGCACTACGCAGAGACTATACGGCCTCGATGCCCTGCTTGTGATGAGGTGAGATTAACCCGTATACGTTTACCCACATTAATCCAGACTGTTTGGCTTTAAGTTTATTTGGTGTTGGAACAATGTAATTAAAATCATATCTCAGTTTTTGTTACTGCTACAAATCTGAGAATATCCCATTAAAGTCACGTAAAAATAACCATTTGCTAAGTTTGATCGAACAATAAAATGACTAACATGACATCGATATTAGCCAGCAGGGCCCACTTGCACAAAGCGATCTTAGCGCTAAGATAATGATCATAACTCGCATACTTTAACATAGGCTTACGATAGTCTTAGCGCTAAGATCGCTTTGTGCATGTGGACCCAGATGTCTCAAGCATTACGGCACTAGTTTCAGCTCGTATTACTCTTTCCCAGGTTGCATGATTAGAATAAAAATTTGGACTTTCCCTTTTTCGATCTTGTAAGCGACGCTCCAATTGGTAAGATGAAAGGTCATCTTGACATGACCGGTAATGGGATGCACTCAGAACTTTGGGTACAATGTGTGAAGCCCATTTCTGGTTCTCCTGCCGTGATATTGCTGGAATATTGCTAAAAGCGGCGTAAAACCATACTCACTCACTCACTCATTCTGAGGGGGCACGGGTGGCCCAGTCTTCTAAGGCGCCGCGATTCGCTGTGCAGAGTTTCATCCCTTGGGCACGCCAGAAACCTATGATTGTGGGTTTCGAATCCCGGTTCGCCCCAATTATGTTTCTAGGTTTGTCAGCACCATACCTGTGCTTGTCGGTTTCACCGAAGTGGTAAATGTCTGAGACCTGCATCACTTCGGGCTTTCCTCCCACATTAAGCTGACACGCCATGATATAACTGGAATACTGTTAAAAGCGGCGTTAAACCTCACTCACTCACTCACTCACTCACTCACTCACTCACTCACTCACTCACTCACTCACTCACTCATTCTGGAGGAAGAAGCCTGATTGGAGGGTGCAGAATAAAATATCTACACATCATAGCACAAAACTCTGCCATGAAAGATGTTATAAATAATAAATAAGAATAAGATTTATGTGATATCACTTGCTTGATAATGGTGTTAGAACCTATAAAGAAACGTTGCTCCTAATTATAATAAAGAAGTTGTTCATCCATTAATCTTATCCTTAGTTAGTACTCCAACTTCTAAATTCATCTCAAAGAAGTTAAAGATGTTATTGTAGTACCTGAAAGTCTGACACATAGCATAGGTGGATCAGGGATTTTAAAAATGGGGTGTGAACATTTTCTGTGACATGAAGTGAACAAACATATGATTGCGGGACTGCCACAGGTTTTAACTTTAGGTGGATGGAAATAAAGGCTTGAACACCCACATCAGGATCAACCAGTGCCCCTCCGATGTGGATTGTTCTTCCTGCTATCAACCTCCGGTTTGACTGGCAGAGTTAAGATTAATTTCAGACCAAAGTACTACAGCTGCAGTATTGCTGACGGCAGTGTTACACATTTGGTGTAAAACTGCTGATAATGCAAATAATGTTGACTAACTCCTCAAAATTTTACAATGACTTCTTGTTCTAAGTTTGATTTTATTGAATAACATGATAAATGCCTATTATTGGTCTCAACAGTGTTTTTGTCATGATCTTGTTAGAAATGACTTCATTTCATAAATATGGGTACAATGTGTGAAGCTCATTTCTGGTGTCCCCCGACGTGATATTGCTGGAATATTGCTAAAAGCGGCGTAAAACCATACTCACTCACTCACTCATTTCATAAATCTGTTAAGTATTCATGTAAGCAATATGTGTTTCCATATACTTTTAGTTTCACAGTCAGCTGTAAAAGAACCTTACACTTAAGATTTCTGTAAATCTTACTGATGTCCTGTGAATTATAAACAGATGACCTTTCGTTTCTATGCTGTATCTACTGTTTGCTGCCAAGAGTAGTAGTAGCCACCGAGAGTTTGTTTGTCGAGGGATTATCATCAATGAATTTAGAATGGATTGTAGGCTTATTTAGTCAGGGTGGTTCACAACAGGAAGGGATGTATTTAGAACGAACATATCCTCATACAGCTTCATTGTCACTGCTAAGTCGCACTTTTATGGAGAAAATCATCCCTGTGGGAAGCAATGGGAAGATTGTTTGCTGACGATTAGAAACAGATCAGGGTTTGTGCATCGAGGGACACAACTTTTGAATTGTGCTGAGGGAGAAAAGTTATTTATGCCTACTAATGCCATATGAGATAGTCCGCAAAACAGTTTCTGTCAATTGAAAGCATGTTTGTCTTTGATTTGACGTTTTACCAAATATTTATCAAGATCAAGTACAAGCTGTTTTTGTGCACTTGCAAATTTATTCATTTTCCATAGAAACCATGTAGAGCAGTATACTTTGTAAACAAATATTAAAGGAACCACATTTTGAAGACAAATTAAGTTTTGGTTTCAAGTTTAAAGAGTAATTGGTGTTATATAATCCTCAGTACATGACACACAGCTGTGAATATATCCGATCCGTGCCTCAATGTGGTTTTGGAATTGTTTTTCTATCATTTAATAAGCTCTAAACTATTATTTGTTAATACCTTGTAGAGTTCCAGTTTCACAATTTTCTCATTAAAATATGTGGATATGACTTGTGGTTTAAAATCTCAATTGGAATTTTATATATTTAAAAGAAAATAGCAGGGAAGTTGTGTCAACAATAAATTTATGCCCACCATACCTGATGAAAACTGATTGAACCACAAGTAAAATCACTGCATAGAAACTGCTTGCTGCTTTGTACTGAGTCTCCCAATACAGCAAAACATAGCCTTGTCCCAAGGCTGTATTGAATGAGGTCCATGGATGAATAGTAATTCTAGTCTTTGAAGGGCATTTAGAAGTGATATACATCAGTTGAAAGTTTAAAAACTGATGAAGGAGTAAGTATATACTCTGAAATGTTGTGTTCCTTATAATAAAGAAACTGATATCCATAAAATTCTCTTCCGAATAGTAATTCTGTTCTTATAATAATCAAGTCTAGATAAGTACTAAGGACTACAGTCTTTTATAGGGACAACATGTTCTTATTATATGCATATAATCTAGGAATTATTATTTAAACATATAATCATTTCCTTAGAGACTTTTGCAAGTCTAAGCAAAACATATCACTGACGTTTACAGAATAGAGACTAATTCTATGATAATTGATCTACATTTTTCAATTTGTGTCAATATTTTAGAATGGTTGATAACACATCAAGATTGTGGCACAAGACTATAGTTTCTATTGGTCACATCAAAGTGTGCAAACATTTCAGATTATTGAGTAAGTTGACTTGCAGAAACTGTAACCAAATGAACACAAGCAGTTGTTATGCATATTAAAGATGGCATCAAGCACGCAGCAGCACTGTGTATCCAAACTATGCATGCCTCCAAGTGTTGAGATAAACATACGCTCGCACCAACTACTGTGGGGTGCTCACTCTGGGAGGTTTTGTGCTTATCTGGGGGAACTTTGTCCTCTGTTCGCTGATGCTGTAAGGGGGCTGCTGTTCCCTTTTTTTCCTCTGCCTCCCTCCCTTGGCAGCACTGAGTGTGTTTGGTTCTGATGGTTCTGAGAGACCCACCATCAGCTCAACTGCGTGTACATATATATATTGAACTTGGAAGACCTAGAAATCCACCAACCCCACTACATCAGAGGCTATGCTCTACATGTTCAACCATTGATGACGAAAAACACTACTTACTTCACTGTATTAAACACACTCAAGAAAGAAATATACTCTTTGAAAAATTATCCAGACAAAATGCAAATGTAAATGTCCACAGTCATGAAGACAAATTATTTCACTACATCCTGTCAAATAATGAAGCAGTCAATATCAACTGCATTTGTTTCCATATCTATCGTTTCAAACAATAAATACCCCTTCATAATCAACCGTTGACAGATGCAGTTATTGACATCATGAGCATTTGGGATACAAGTCATTGCGCATGACCACCCAATACATGATGTCGCCTCTTGCAACAAGCAGAGGCTGCTCGGCACCTATATGCTTACCCAAAATCGCCACTGATCGCTTGTTAAAGGTACGATCACCTGTGCCAAAGTCCAATGAAATCTTCGGGTTAGAATTGGTCTTCAGCATCCCATGCTTGTTATATGAGGCGACTAATGGTACCGGGGGATCAGGCTCGTTGTATTGGTTGATGCATCGTATCCCAATTGCATAGATGGATGCTCATGATGTCAATCACTGGATTGTCTTGGCCGGATTCGATACTTTATATTATTGTTTAGCACCGCACTCAGCAATATTCCAGCTCTATGACGGTGGTCTGTAAATAAACAAGTCTGGACCAGACAATCTAGTGATTGATATCATGAACATCAATCCATGCAGTTGGGATCGATGACATGCATCAATCAAGTCAGCGAGTCTGACCACCCGATCCCGTTAGTCGCCTCTTACGACAAGCAAAGTCGCCTTTTATGGCAAGCATGGGTTGCTAAAGACCTATTCTACCCCGGATCTTCACGGGTCAGTTGGTAGTAGACTTACAATGATGATATAGAAATCATTTAAATTGTCTTCAGCAAATATTCTGTCTTTTTTCCTGTTGGCTCATAGTAACTACATGTTTTTAACCAAGGACTTTATGCCCAGACTTGAAAAACAGTTGTAGAAAAAAAGGGTGGTGAAGACTGTCAGGTTTTAGTACAAGCATAGCATAACCAGTAGCCCCGGACACATGGTGAGGGCAGCCTGTGTTTAACTCACTACATCCAGTATTTGTAGTACGTAGATGTGTCACAAACAAGTACTCCCTGTAAACAGTAGCCATTGTTTGCACTCGGCACTCTGTGGTGTTTGCACTGGTACTGGCATCCCACACTGCCCACAACTTGTTACTGCTGGACCCAGGTGGGATGGCTAGTCTGATGGGTCATCACAGGCCGTTAATGGTCTTCCAAGCTGGGGGAAGCTGTAACTAGATCTAATGCACATGCTTGTGCATCAGACCCCATCCACACAGTGTCCCTTCATTATAACACTACCAAAAGTCACAAAAAGTTCTTTAAAATGTGACCTTTAGGTGTAATCTAAAATCATAAAGTAATTTAGTTTATACAGTCTTCATGCAATGTAAAAAAGATTTGTAGATTTTTGGATACTTAGAAATTTAAGCTTGAGAATGACCAAAGTGCCAGTGTTATAGTGAGGTTACCATAGTAATGGAATTTTGCACACAGCCCTTAAGTTGCCCCCCAATATATATAAGATATGTAGAAAAGTTCATCAAGACTCTCTCCTCTTCACTGGTAGTTGTGTCGTCTGCTCCTGAACTTCTGGGTGAGTTGAAATTTCGACGTCTGCTCTATCACTGCCATAGCTCCAATTTCCCTTACCCTGTGTGAAAACCACAAACCCAGTCCTATTCTAAGTCTATATAATTTCACTCAAGTAAAAAAAACTTGACAGGTTTAACTTTGACTGAGGAGAAGTAAGATGTCATCATTTTGTTTTTGTTAAGAAAAACGTTCCCGCCCCTCAGCAAGCTGGTTGGTTGAAATTGTCATCTTAAAAATAATGGGCTGTCCTTATGTCGCAAGCTTCGCTGACTCGCTGGTGTGGATATAGTAGGAGTGCTTTTGACCTAGGCTAGGTCTGTTCAACTGAAATGTAGTTAAACCTCCCACACCTTAGTCTCACTTACAGTGAGTGTGTCCAGTGGATTTTACTTGTAGCCGTCTGTGTGACTTTATGGAGTAATAGTTATGTCGGATATAGATACCGAGGAGTTTGACAGAGTTCTGTCACAGATCATCCAGCCTGGGGAACTCCAGGAGAAACAGGAGTCCCAGAATGATGTATGTATGGTTTTCATTATGTGTAATGTTTGTTATCAACACAGAAGTGTTTATGTCAGCTGTTTGCATTGAAATCCATGTGTTTATTGGAATAATAAAGACATTTCTTTCACCTATGATCGGCTATATTAGTACTTGTGTATATGAGAAGACATTTTTTTATTCATAATTGATGGAAGATATATTTTTTATATCTTATATAATGGATTGTAAATTAGGTTTTGTTGCTATATTTATAAGTCTACCTAATGATACCTATTCATTATTATAATTTTTTTTGTTTAATTAGGAATTGGGTATTATGTTGATCAAAACTGATTAATTGATAGGAATATAAATATGTTCTGCGTATGTTATGAGTTGTGTAATGATGTACTATTCAAGAGAAGTAAATGAAAACCCAAATTTTCCAAATGACTATAGTAAATATGTTATGTCAGCAATAGTACTATGAGAAATATTGGGTCATCTTTAATTTCTATTCAGCAGTATACTTTACTGGTTTTGTGTTGTATGTATATTCAACCTTCTTTTTTTCTTTTTAAGTAAGATTAATTTATTTTTATAAGGTGGTAGAAAATGTGACAATAGGTTCCTGGAAATATTTTGTCAATTATTGGCTTACCAATTGTACTTAATGACATTGTATCACAGTCTGTGACACATTTCAAACATACTTGACAGACAGACAAACCTTTTGAGACCATACCCCTTCCTTATCAGACCATCCTTAGAAATTTCCACATTGATGACATTTCTATGAGAACACTATAAGCAATAAAATGCTGAATTAAACATATAAAGGTCCAACAAAAAATGTGAATTATACAGAGTACAAAAGGTGTTTGTGTGATCAAGTATGCTGTCGGTGACACACCTCCCCAAGTAGCAATAGACAGTTAATGCAGATCCGATGAATGTTTAGACAAGTAATTCTAAGTCCTTGTGGCTGAACCCATGAAGCAGCACAACCCTACACTCAGACCCTATACAATACATGTTATGAGGGAGAGCCGTTTAGGGCTCACTTAATGTAAGAAAGGCGAGAGTTCAGTCGATTGTGGTTCTCGACCGTGCTGAATGAGACGGGTCGTAGAAGAGGGTATTATGCTCTTGTATCCCAGGACTTAGATAAATGTCATCACACACAAAGGTATTTAGTTGATATAAACTTGTTACGGGTCAATTGTGGTTGGTGATTGGACAGACATGGAGGGCCGTGTGGTTTGGTTAATGAAATCTATGTGGTTTGTGTTGATACAAAAAGTTTGTCAAGGTGTTGCCCAGTGAAATTAGAAGCTGCTACTCATTCCTATACTTTACATTTTATCCTGAGTTTGAAATCAGGAGATTTCCTTGTGTCAGAAGTCCTAGGTTAATGAGTTGGAAGTCTGCATATGTGTGTTCACTTTCAAGTACAAGCCCAGTCAGTTAATAGAAAATAGAAGATTGATGTGAAAAACACATACAGTAAACTACTGTTAAAATGAACATGCTTATAACGAACTGATGGATATAATGAACTTACTTTTTTTGTCCCGACTATTTGCTGTAGTTATACTGTATATATGCTTATAATGAACTACGGTTAAAATGAACTAAAATTACCAGTATCTTTGAGTTCGTTATAACTGTAGTTTACTGTAATGTGAAATTACTGGCTAATAAGTGAGCTATGTCATGTTACAATGTGAAATTACTGGCTAATACATGAGCTATGTCATGTTACAATGTGACATTACTGGCTAATATGTGAGCTATGTCATGTAACAATGTGAAATTACTGGCTAATATGTCAGCTATGTCATGTTACAATGTGAAATTGCTGACTAATACGTGAGCTATGTCATGTTACAATGTGAAATTACTGGCTAATATGTAAGTTATATCATGTTTCAATGTGAAATACCAGGATGTAAGAAATGCGATACAGTTTTGAGTCAGTTTCAGTTCCCACAAGAAAAACAAAGATGTTTTTTTTTAAATTCCTTAATTTAATACCTGGTTGATTTCAAGATTGTTAATATAAACAATTGAAAACAAATAATTGCTGTTGATTAATTGAAATGAGAGAGTGCTCCTTGAAGATGACAGGTTATGGACTTGAAATGGACGGGCTATCTATATTTACCCAATATAAGATTTATTCCACCCAGGGAAGACTTGTGAAACATGATAAAGGAGAACAATACCTACTCATGAAGGTCTATGTCTAGTGTAGACGTCTGACACCTTTATAGCCCTCACTTGTTGCTCATCACTGAAGACTAACTAGGGCTGGGACGAGTCCAAATTTACTGCCTGGGTACCCACCCCCTATTACCCAACCCTTCCCAGGTACCCGCTGTAGGTCTCAAGAGATAGGTACAAAATGTCCGATAGGAAAACTCCTGTCAAAATGTATTTAGATACACGTATAAACTGATCTGGCCATGCATATATTATATACTGAAGTTCACTGCAGTTTTATCTATATGCAAACACATAAAGTCAGAAGGAATGTGTGCATAGTCAGAAAGAAATGTGACCATTTGTCGCTTATAGTGATAATTTTTGCCATTAAACAATATAATCACGTGACTAACCACAGGTCCGGGTAGTCCTGTGGGTACCCGGGTCCTACTCAGTACCCACCACTTTGAACTGGGAATGGTGGGGCAACGGATTGTGCACAGTTGCCAGGAGCTTCTGGCTGATGCTTTCTATCCAAGATTGCCCCAATAGTAATCCTTGACCATTTGTCGCTTATAGTGATAATTTTTGCCATTAAACAATATAATCACGTGACTAACCACAGGTCCGGGTAGTCCTGTGGGTACCCGGGTCCTACTCAGTACCCACCACTTTGAACTGGGAATGCTGGGGCAAAGGATTGTGCACAGTTGCCAGGAGCTTCTGGCTGATGCTTTCAATCCAAGATTGCCCCAATAGTAATCCTTGATTTGTCATGCCTGTGCTCATGGCTTCAGCAAAGTGGTAGGTTACTTCTGTCACGTTGTGCTTTCCTTCCCCGTTATGTTGACATGCAGTGATATAATTGAAGTGCTGTTCAAAGCCTACTCACTCACTCAGTTACCCACTTGTTAGGGTGCTCTTTACACATTGTCAAAACGTTTTCCCACCCTGGTGATACAGGAGTCCATGTTTTAGTGATATGCAATATTGGAATTATTCAATGCTGACACATTTTCCATCCTGGTGATAGGGGAGTCTATGGTGTAGTGATATGCAATATTGGAATTATTCAATGCTGACACATTTTCCACCCTGGTGATACAGGAGTCCATGTTTTAGTGATATGCAATATTGGAATTATTTAATGCTGACACATTTTCCACCCTGGTGATGGGAGAGTCTATGGTGTAGTGATATGCAATATTGGAATTATTTAATGCTGACTCATTTTCCACCCTGGTGATAGGAGAGTCTATGGTGTAGTGATATGCAATACTGGAATTATTCAATGCTGACATGTTTTTCACCCCTGGCTAGGGGAGCCCATGAAGTTATTCTAACGCCACATTCAGCAAGTTTCCAACTGTATGACAGTGGTCTGTTAATAATCAAGTTTGGACCAGACAGTTCAGTGATTGACATGAGTATCGACCTACGTATTTGCCATACAATAACATGCATTAACTGGGATAAAGTGTCATGCATCAACCAAGTCAGCAAGTCCTACCACCCGTTTCCGTAAGCCACCTCTCAGGACAAACATGGATTGCTGAAGACCAATTCTAACCAAGATCCTCACATGGGGAGTTCATGGTGTATTGATGTCTAATATCAGAATAATTCAGTGCTGTCATACAAAGTTTAAATAAGCATCATATCTGTCCAACTAAATTAAGGATGAACACAAGACCCTTTTTTATGGATAGCAACATCTTTTATCCTTTGTACGACATTTCAGAGCTACTCCTTGCTCCTTCATCAGGTGAATGCTTATGATACATTGAGTACTATATATAAATCCTGATGTTTACACTAGACAAGGTGGGATTAAGGATATAATAAAAGAAATTCTTTCATATATATACTACCAAAAGAAATTAGTTTTAATGTGTATGTAATGTAAAGTTTTCAGAACGTATATTTGTTCTCTACAGATAGCCAGACACAACAAATCATTGACCAGGAAGTATGTAATTTCCCTAACAGATGGTGACGCACTAACAAACTGTAACGGTTCCTTCCTTCCCTACATTATGTGGAGTAATACTGGTGCATACTACTAGGTAACACGTGTACGCTGAGGCAGCCCTCCTGCAATCTGATGGAATGCTGGCCAGATGACTTTATAATTACACAAATAATTACATATGGTTATTACCTAACATAATTGATGTACAGTCACACTGCCTTTAAGGCCTATATTGAAAAATCCTTTTTCATACTAATGGATAATTAATGAATTTGTCTTTTATCTTACGTTTGGGATTGTCTTTCGACAGTGAAAAAAAAAATTAAAGATAAATATATTGTTTTGATTTAGCTTGCATAAGCAGTGGATTGAAGGATATTTGATTCACGTTTGTAAATTGTATTGTCATTTTACATAAAAAATATATGTTGATGAGTGGTTTAAATGAGATTTATATATATAAATATCGTTATAAGCTGTGTTGAAGACTAATTCACTGATGAGTATAGCTGGAATGTATTATGCAGATTATGGCAAGATGTGAGGTGTATCATGATATGTACGATATACCATGGTAATTTTCAAGGTTGTTTATGGTATAGCTGATTATAGGACTTTCAAATGGCATAGCTGTATTGATTTCAATGATTAATATCTGCAGATTGTGTCAAGATGTGATGTGTGACTCCCTCTCTGTACATTGCTCTTGGTCATTGACCAGTTTTATGTAACTTCATATACATGTATTACTTGTAAGGGACATTATATATTTGTAATATTAGTACAGATAGTTTACTTCTGTAGCTCCAACTAAAAGGTTTGAGGATCCATGTAGAAATGCCAGAAGGCTTGCCTGTATGTTTCAGATACACTTATTAGTCATTGGGGTATTTTATACCAGTGGCGTGATGTTGTTTGCTTTGAGGAGTTGCGACAATCTCCCCACCTGAGGAAGCATGGTATACGATCCCGTATTGTACAGGATGTGTGTGACGTAGAGGGAGTGGTCTATGTAGTAGGAGATACCACTCGTATTCCCTGGATAATGCAGCGCTGATAAAGCTGAAATGTGTGACCATTGTCCTGTGACCAAGCTGATCATAGACTTGATGGGACTGTGTCATTAAGTGCTCATAGTGTTTGTGTGATGTTCAGAATTCTTATCTCATCAACATGTGAACACCCTTTAAGATCCGGAGTTTCATTAAGTTGTCATTGTTAGCTATTTTAAGGATAGGAAGGTATTTTTATTAAGTTAGAATGTCAACATGTGCAGTTGATTTATATTGGACTATACATATTCTAGTAATTCTAATGTAAGATTATGAATCATTTCCAGATGTGTGAATAATAAGCAACAAAAAAATTAAGAGAGTTATTTTTAAAAGATAAATTTGAGGTGTTAACATGTTTAAGTGTCATGAGATATAAATCTCAAGTCTTCATAAGGATTGATGAGTGACTTGGCATAAAGATGTCATATAAATAATGTGTGATCCTGTCCAGAAAAAGAAGCATGTTCAGCTTGAATTCATTTAAAGCGAATTCAAGTACTAAATTTTATAAGTTATTGTCCTCTACTTCAAAATAGTATAGGGGCGGTGGGCTAGCCGAGTGGTTCAAGAGTTCGCTTGTCATGCTGAAGACCCGGGTTCAATTCCCCACAGGCCACAATGTGTGAAGCCCATTTGTGATGTCCCCAGCCGTGATATTGCTTCAATTTTGCTAAAAAGCAGTGTAAATCAATACACACTCACTCACTCACTCACTCACTCACTAACTCACTCACTCACTCACTCACTCACTCGAAATAGAATGAAGTATGTCAGTATTTCTATACATGTTGAGTAGTATATTTGCTGCTTCCTTAGGTAATAGGTTCGTATCAAAAATTTTTAGATGAATGTTTTTGTGCAGCATGAGAGATTGCTGAAGAGAGTTAATAATAACCTTTGATGTTAACGTTGCCTTAACATGAAACACCTGCAATGTTACGAGTGAATTACTTTGGGAGACTTTCATCAAAGTTCACGCTGAAATGTATATTTGGGCTTAAAAGCTTCAAAAGTACCTTTAATGCATTAGATGTATTGTAGACAGGGTCACAAAGTATATATATCCATCCATATATGCAGTTAATGAGGATATGATTTGTAGCAGGGGTTTAGAACTACCAAGCAACAATATATCATTCTAAATATGGAGGATCTTAGCCTCAGGATGTCTGTAAATATCTTGAATGTATGACAAAACGTATGCAACAAATCTATGGGTGATTGTACAACACCAAGACCTGATTAAACAGGCCTCCGGGGCTATGTGTCATGGGATCCCTTTCTTCTGTATTGGGGGGAAAGAGCTACGGTTAAGCCAGTATCTTAAAGTGTCAAGTTAACTTTTGATGGACAACAGTTTCTTTTGTATAGTTTCAATTATTTTCATGTTTAAGAGACAACTGGTAGATATAGGATGGTTAAAATGTGTGCAGTGTAAAACTATACTCATTCACCCTCTAAGGAAGTACAGTAGCTCAAGTCTGATTTTTGCTTTACTAAGGTATTATATTTTTTTTTAAAACAATAAAACTAAGAGGTATTGGGTGTCACAATGGAGGTTGTGTAAACTTGGAGGATTGGGTGTCACAATGGCAGCTGTGTATACTTGGAGGATTGGGTGTCACAATGGCAGCTGTGTATACTTGGAGGATTGGGTGTCACAATGGAGGCTGTGTATACTTGGAGGATTGGGTGTCACGATGGAGGCTGTGTATACTTGGAGGATTGGGTGTCACAATGGCAGCTGTGTATACTTGGAGGATTGGGTGTCACAATGAAGGCTGTGTATACTTGGAGGATTGGGTGTCACAATGGCAGCTGTGTATACTCTGAGGATTGGGTGTCACAATGGCAGCTGTGTATACTTGGAGGATTGGGTGTCACAATGGAGGCTGTGTATACTTGGAGGATTGGGTGTCACAATGGAGGCTGTGTATACTTGGAGGATTGGGTGTCACAATTGAGGCTGTGTATACTCTCAGGATTAGATGTCACAATGAAGGCTGTGTATATTTGAAGGATTGGGTGTCACAATGGCAGATGTGTATACTTGGGAGGATTTGGTGTCGTAATGGAGCCTGTGTATACTCTGAGGATTGGATGTCACAATGGCAGTTGTGTATACTTGGAGGATTGGGTATCACAATGGCAGCTGTGTATACTCTGAGGATTGGGTGTCACAATGGAGGTTGTGTATACTCTGAAGATTGGATGTCACAATGGAGGCTGTGTATAATTGAAGGATTGGGTGTCACAATGGAGGCTGTGTATACTCTGAGGATTAGATGCCACAATGGAGGCTGTGTATATTTGGAGGATTGGGTGTCGTAATGGAGCCTGTGTATACTGGAGGATTGGGTGTCACAATGGAAGCTGTGTAATCCCCATGGCTTGAATTAAGCTCAGAGTTGCATAAAACTCACTCACTCCATCACTGTGTTATTAGATAAGAACAGGTTATGTATCTTGTAACCTCAGCTATTGATTTGAATAAAATTTATGTCAATTAAAATTGGAGATTTAATATATTTTCTATCCAATTTCGGTGTCAATGACAGTGGACAGCCTCCTATGTCATTTAAATTATAAAATAAACCTTATTGTATAATTTCCCTTTAGAGCACCACATTCTCTAAATAATCATTACATCAGGTGTTGTTCTATTTTACATAATTGTGAATATGTGTAAGAAAACAGATGGAAATGTTTATTCATGTAACCTATGTAAATCCTTTTAAGCAAATTTTGTTTTAGTTCAAATCAATATCCTTCCAATTAAAAGAAAGTTTCCATCAGACACAGGACATCTGTTTGTATATAAAACACACTCTTTACTCCTTGAAACAGATGGAGTAAAACACATGACTGCCCTGAGGTTTCCCAGGATTGGGTTTTCCAGACAACTAATTCCAATCCGGTTGCCTGTGTCTCTGGGTGTGGATTGCTTGCTCACCCTGGAGTTACTAGGACCCATAGAGTAATTCTGGAATGAAAGATTGATGTTGTTTAAGATGGAGGCAGGGATTGTCTTACCCATAAAGATAAAGCAGATAAGGAGATAGCTGAAGAAGAGGGAAACTTTGTGGTTGCGTTTGTCATTGTAGGCGAAGTACATTTTGTGTATTTTCTACCTATGTAGCTGTAAATTGGTATTATGCGGAGATGGGGTTTTCAATATCAAGACTTCAGGTGACACTGATATCTGTGCCAATGTCAAGGTCAGAACAGTTATGTTTTCTTCGACATTCGGTTGAATATGTATATACCACACAACATTTGAAAGGAATTTTCTCTCCATGTGGGGAGAGAATGTGAATGGTTGCATGGAAATGTCATATGCATAGTATTCGTTATTTTCATGGAACTGGCACAAGTTTTGTATTGTTGGAAGTTGAAATAAACATTGGTTAACGTTTCCATAAGTTTTGTCACCCAATCAAAATTTGAGTAGAATATAATAATTATTCCGTGAATTATCAGTGAACAGTATTGAAAATTTACTTTAAAGTGAAAGTATTCCTTTACAGTGTTTCTTTCAGTTTATATAGGTAAATTATTCCCTCTTTAAGGTGGAATATATGTTTCCCATGGTGATGACAGGCAAATAACCCACTGGCTTAGAAAAATGTAAACAAGATGATATAGATCTCTGATAATGTTAACCGACATCAAACAACACTCCCTCACTCACTCGAGAGTGAGGTGAAAGGTCTCTTCCATCAGCTTGTGCAAGGCATGTCTGTCAAGTGTAGCTGGGCGAGACCATCTCGTCAGTGAGTAGGACCTCTGTCTGTTGCCTGTAAACAGGAAGCAATGACACAGTCTTATACTTACAGATAAGGAACATTTAGAACTTTCCGCTTACAGTCAGCATGAAGGGAGGCAGTGTAAACTGTTTGCATAGATGGAGGAAGTGAGGGCCGTAGAGATTTATCTCTGGAGTTTTCAGGTTGGCTGGAAGATCTCTCTTTTCCTTCCTCATGGAACTAATTATATAAGTTTGACTAAACATTGCATGTCAGTCGTCAATGTGTTGTGTGCTGTTGGGCTTGAATTTCATCAGGATATAAGTTTTGGTTTCGTTTGGTTTGTTTTACGCCACACTCAGCAATATTCCAGCTATATGACGGCGGTCTGTAAACCTGTAGACAATCCAGTGATTTACATCATGAACATCGAACCACGCAATTGGGATCGATGACATGCATCAACCAAGTCAGCAGCCTGACCACCCGATCCCATTAGTCGTCTTTTAAGACAAGCATAGTCGCCTTTTTACGGCAAGCATGGGTTGCTGAAGACTCTACCCCAGATCTTCATGGATCTGAAGATATGTAGTGTGCTGTTGGGCTTGAATTTCATCAGGATATAAGTAGGCCTATTTATATAGATGTTTCTGTTAGGTGGAGGTATAAAACCAGTTGCTAGTCAGGTAATTGTACAGTTTGGGAATGGAAAAAAGTAATTTGATTAGAAATGGAATCAGTTTATTAAGTTGACCTAGTTACGTTGATGTTTATGTTGATTGTACAGTTTGTGAATGAAAAAAAAAAGTTTGAGAAATAGAAATATATTTCAGTTCTTCCATGCAAGCGATTAACGATGTGTAAACCCTGACTTGTATATGAGTAAATTTAGGTAAGTAGTCTTCAGGGCTATACCAATTCGACTTCATGTTGACTGACTATCAAGTAGTATACCGGTACTAGCCAACCACCAAGTGCTCGTTAAGACGGAGTAGTGAGTGAGTATGGTTTTAAGCCGCTTTTAGCAATATTCCAGCAATATCACAACGGGGGACACCAGAAATGGGCTTCACACAATGTACCCATGTCGGGAATCGAACCTGGGTCTTCGGCGTGAAAAGCGAACGCTTTAACCACTAGGCTACCCGACTGCCCCTTAAGATGGTGTAGGTACATTTGATGACCAGTTCCTGTCTCAGCTAGGCAGACATTTCATGCCTGGTGTGAAACAGTGTCGCTTTGGTTACAGAAATTAGATACTGCTGATCTGACTTTCATAATTAACCTTCATTAGAAAAAAATAACTAGATGTTAGCATGATCTGATTCAAGATCAGATAGTTAAAGTTTTATGAAGCCTATTAAATCTGGAAGGGAAGTTCTCTACATATTGGTGCAGACATATTCAGTCTAATGACTGAAGTCTTCCAGAAAGTATTGACTAAGCGGCTGTATGTTGTAAGTGGTAGCTCCTTGCTACTACAAAGTGCCCATTTACCATGGAGAGCCTACACTGACAAGGTAAACTAAGCACTATTACTTAGCACTTCTATATGCAGATATGAACAACTTGCATGAATGGTAGTACTTAGACTAAGGATGGCATGGCTAACGATTGCCTTCAAGATGGTGTAGAAATGACAAATCCTATGATGAGGACGGAGGTTTATGGGCAGACTTAGCCTTGTTTGCTTAGATGAACGTTTAAAATCCTCCTGTCATATTCAGTTGGAAGTTGGAAGTTTCAGGCCATTGTTTTGGCAAAAACTTAAATTGAATCAAAATTCTAATATCAGGAAGATATCTATATTTCATATAGATATCTAAAGAATTTAAAACTATTCCTTCTAAACAAATCCACAAGACCACTGGTGTCATTGATTTGAATCTGATCTGTTTACGTAGCTCAGATGCACAGACTGAAGTCATTTCCCTGTACAAGTAGTTTTCCCACAGCTTGTGTAAAGTTTGCTGCCATTTTTTTCTTCTGAGTTATTTGAACCCCTGTGAGCGTCCAGATGTGTTGAATTTCCTCTATTTACCGCCACATGACCCCGGTTAGATGTACCAAAGTGTTACATGGAGCGGCAGAGGAGCAGAGAGTGGAGCCTCTGTTTGTGTGGTGCATGGTCCAAGCTGACATTCAAATCTGCAGAATTAATTTGTATGAATGTAAAAAGGTGATTATGGCTGAAACTTGATGCTGATGATGTAGGTTCTGTTTTGTAGGCTCATAGCTCCTGTCTGTGAACTGTGTTGGTTTCCTATTGTCTGTTCAAGAGCATGTAGTCGTGCTTTAGTCTCCTCAAAAAAATATATCCAATACAGCCCATGCAAGTCTATAATATTGGCAAGCTTAAATTACTGAAAGGAAGAGAGTCTCTTGGCTCCTTTTATGATATTTATTTTATGTTAATCTATTGGTGCTTATTGTGTTGTTGGACATAATTTGACAGAATATTCTTGTGTGTTTTTCCTATAGGGGCATTATTCTTTACAAACTGAAAACGAAATCTGTTTGTAAATTAGTTTCTTCAGCTGTAAAAAAATACATCTATGTTTGAATAATAAGTTCTTGTCATGATCCTTTAAAATATGAATCAGTCATGATATTGCATTGTAAACATTAACTTAGTTTTTATTGATTTGATATTTTGAAGTATCTTCCCCTGAATCTGCCCTTAATATATTATTTCAACTTGAACTAAACCTATTGAGGTGTTATGTAACTTCTGTCACTGGTTCCGTTCAGATGATATAACAGACCATTGTATGGATATAGTCATTATGGGTCTATAATAGGTAATACTCCCTGACTAGGTGATATTAATCAAATTGCCCCCTGAAACCAGAAACCTGACCTTCAGCCAAGCATCTGGCACAAATAACATGCAGTGATTACTCATGGACAGAAATAGATTACCTGCGCCCATATTTGGAGTGAGAGAAGTCTATTTATAGCATCAATGAAAGTGGATAACAGTGTATATCAAAGGGGCTGAACTTTGACATTATATCTAAGGTGGATGTGTTGATGCATTACACCAAGGATCGAGGCAAACCTCAGCCGGTGCCAGCAGAGATGCAGCACAACCGACAGCTATGTGAAGTTGGTGGAATCCCTACGTTCAGCTTTTATCTTGGCCAGATTCTACCTTGATATAAACAGGAAAGAAGTTTTAAAAAACAAGCTGAATCTGCAGTATTTTGTTTTTCTTTGCCTCCTACAGAGGCCTAGGGTGGAAATACCTAGGGTAAAGAAGCATTGATGAACATTGACAAAATAGATTGGGGTATAGGTTTACATTTTTCATTCAATACTAACATTGTGTCCCAATAGAATTATCAAAATCAATATCATATTAATGGCCCTTGAGCCCGATGAAATTTACAAACTGTGTGTGGTATGGCTTATTTAAACTTTAACTATGTTGTCAGAGACATCGAGCGGTAAAGAACAAATTTGGTTCAAACATTGATGAAACTGAAATGTTTTTTTGTATCAGTTTCTATACAATTATATACCACTTCTAAACTGCTAAGCCCATCCATTATTACAATTTTCACATGCAAAAACTTATTACTATTGTCATTGTCTTCATAGAAATACCCATACCAATTCACGAAATGAGATACTTATATACCTTTAATGAAATGTGAGATGTACTGAAAAAGTAATAAACGGCAACTCTGGAACATTTACGAGCTCGAAAGTGCAGTTTCACAATCAGATAATTCTAGAATGAATATTTCAAGTGTTTCAAATTTTTCACATGTGTGTGATATGTTTGTGTCTGATGTTTTGACAATGGACATACTTCAGTGTAGCAGATATACTGTAGAGATTTAAGGGTGTAGGAAAGATAGCCCCGAGATTAAGGGATTCCCCTGTAAGGAGGTGATGACCTGTAGGGGATTACCTGGACATCAGAAGCTGATGGTGGCTCATCAGTCATCACTCGCCATCATGATGTATCCGACAGGCCGCAGCCAATGCTGTTCTCCTTCTCCAATGCCTAAGTGGCCATGTCTACCTTGAGAGTAGGCGCAAAGGCTTCAGGTGCATCAACAAACTCACATGGTGGCAGATGTGGTTTCTTTTGTCCAAGTCAAAATTGAATACCAGGAATAACATGCACAATGTTCTGTTAAACAAAGAGTTACATTCTCCACATGGGAAAAGGTTGTGAAACACCTTCTGCATGTTTGGCTGGCATTTGCTGGATGTTGTGTGTTGCTGCAGCAGTGCCAGTAGTTGCGGAAAACACTCTCACCAATTTGTAGATTTGGGCCCCGTTTCGCAAAGTGATCCTAGCTCTAAGTCCAGGAATTATAAATAGTTGTAGCTCCATGCCAGTCCTAAGTGCATGTTAAAGTATAAGAGTTACGATAGTTGTAGCTCTACACCTGTCCTAAGTGTGTTTGTTAAGGTATAAGAGTTACGATAGTTGTAACTCAGTGCCAGTCCTAAGTGTTTGTTAAAGTATAAGAGTTACGATTGTTGTAACTCAGTGCCAGTCCTAAGTGTTTGTTAAAGTATAAGAGTTACGATTGTTGTAACTCAGTGCCAGTCTTAAGTGTTTGTTAAAGTATAAGAGTTACGATTGTTGTAGCTCTACACCTGTCCTAAGTGTTTGTTAAGGTATAAGAGTTACGATAGTTGTAACTCAGTGCCAGTCCTTAGTGTTTATTAAAGTATAAGAGTTACGATAGTTGTAGCTCTACGCCTGTCCTAAGTGTTTGTTTAAGTATAAGAGTTACGATAGCTGTAGCTGTACACCTGTCGTAAGTGTATGTTAAGGTATAAGACTTACGATAGTTATAACTCAGTGCCAGTCCGAAGTGTATGTTAAAGTATAAGAGTTACGATAGTTGTAGCTCTACACCTGTACTAAGTGTATGTTAAAGTATAAGAGTTACGATAGCTGTAGCTCTACACCTGTCCTAAGTCTATGATAAGGTATAAGACTTACGATAGTTATAGCTCAGTGCCAGTCCTAAGTGTATGTTAAAGTATAAGAGTTACGATAGTTGTAGCTCTACACCTGTCCTAAGTGTATGTTAAAGTATAAGAGTTACGATAGTTATAGCTCAGTGCCAGTCCTAAGTGTATGTTAAAGTATAAGAGTTACGATAGTCATACATGAGTTTAACTTGGACAAAAACCATGCAAGGGATTACCTGACTTCTGACCAAGAATTATTGTACATGCCAGTGCATAATTGAGAGATCCAGTGATAGCACTGTAAACACTTCATGCTTGAAAGCCCAGTGTTATAAGAGAATGCCATTAAGCATGCATGCTGTGTTTTGGTTGTGTCGAGTTTCATAAACAATAAGTAGGCAAGCAGATTGTTCCCACATGTAGGCAGTGTACAGTCATGCAGTCGGTGTACAGTATTGCTCCATGTACAATCATTAGCGTATTGATGTCATTCAGGGGCGATGGGGTAGTCTAGTGATTGAAGCATTTGCTCATCATGCAAAAAACCCAGGTTTGATTCCACACATGTGGACAATCTGTGAAGTCCATTTCTGTTGTTCACCACAGGATATTGCTGGAATATTGCTAAATGCAGCGTAAAACCATATGCACTCACTCACTCACTCACTCACTCACTCACTCACTCACTCACTCACTTATTACATTACAAGTTATTATTGCTTGATATCAAAGAAATGAGCTTCACTGAAGTATTTTTTTTCCCTTAAGTAAAACATACAAAAGGTTGAACTTCAGTGGTTAACACAAAGTTGATTTTTTTTCTTCTCAGAATTAACATCTTTTTGTTTTATTAAGAAATGTTTGATTGTTTTCTCAAAGGTGTTTGTTGTTATGCTATATGAAAGTGTTTAGTCATCTGGCCATTTAAGTGCTACAGGAAGGAGACTTTTGGTTTCATAGCCTCGTGCCCAGTGCAAAAGCATACTGAACTGAGGGCTTTAAACTTTCAGTGATGTCATCACTGCAGAGGGCAAGGAATGTAGTCACTGCTATGTCAGCTTGTTCAGACATCTCAAAATACTAATGCAGATATGACAGTTTGTCATGGGTGTCAGGCAGCCTTGTTACATTCAGAATACACTGTCATTATTACATGTTGAATGAACTGTAGGATTTTAGGGGCACACGACAGGTTCAGGGTCACATGACAGTTTCTGGATCACATGACAGTTTCTGGATCACATTACAGTTTCAGAGACTCAACAGTTGGAGGACGTCATGGCATATTTGATCAATACTCACATATTTCTGACTGGAGTAATTTCTTCTGACAATTTTTCAGTTCCATGAAAACAAGAAATTCAAATGTCTGAAAATGCATTGAAGCTCATAATAAGTCTTCTTGCTTAGAAGGAGGCAAAACAGCCATTAGACTGATAAAGAAATCTTTTGCTTTTTGGGATATTAGAAGAAAAACAAACTCCGGTATCACTGATGCAGTGTATGAACATTTAGTTTATCACGTGCAAGTGGCCATGTTTCAACCAGGATAACCTCTGTGCAGGATATTTAGCTCGTAGAGCAAGGGTATCAGACTATCTTATGGAAAGTATGGCAATAGCTTCATATTTCATAACACGCACACAGCTGGAACTAATCGACATGCTACTGGATAATGAGATTTCTATTACTTCGCCACTACTGCTCACTTCAGATAATTAATGTGAAATTGTTATGATATATAAAATGTGCCCTTCTGCGAATTGTAATCTTTGATACCATATATTTGATTAGCTCACTGGGGACAAAATAGTCCTCAGCACTTAATGCTAGATCCAACTGACAATTGACAATCGGGTGGTTTTAATGTGTCCTTATATGGTGTGTCATCATACCTCAGCATAGGAGCATATCCATGCTGTCAAATACTGTGTCCAGTCAGGCTTACAGTGTTGTAAAGGGGCGGTGTAGCCTTGTGGGTAAAGCTTTCGCGGAAGACCTGAGTTCGATTCCCCTCATGGGTACAATGTGTGAAGCCCATTTCTGGTGTCCCCCGATGTGATATTGCTGGAATGTTGCTAAAGTGGGGTAAAACCATACCCACTCACTACAGTGATGTAACTTGAATACAGATGGCTGTGGCATACAACAACATTCACTCACTCACTCATGCACGCACAGGGGCGGTCGGGTAGCCTAGTGGTTAAAGCGTTTGCTCGTCACGCCGAAGACCCGGGTTCGATTCCCGACATGGGTACAATGTGTGAAGCCCATTTCTTGTGACCCCCCGCCGTGATATTGTTGGAATATTGCTAAAAGCGGCGTAAAACCATACTCACTCACTCATGCACGCACAGTTTGGCATGACCACATTTAGTTCTTGATTTCCAGGTTTTTGTGTCAGTATGTCAAGATGCCAGTGGAAGCAAATAAGGTTTGGGTCAATTATCAAACACAAATGATAAACTAATGACACAAGCAAATGATTAAATGCAATATACATGATCCTCATTTAACAGTCAGTAAACTTAATAACATTACATAGTACCAGAAGGTGCTGAACAAGCAAATTGTAGTTCCATTCTTCTTCTTTTGGTGGTAAACATCTGAGATCTGCATCACTTCAGGCATTCCTCCTACGTTTAACTGACATGCCATGATATAACTGAAATACTGTTCAAAACGTCATTAAGCCAATTTACTTGTGAAGATTTGATTTATTGCATTGATATTCCAATTAGGAACAGTTTCGGCATCACAATGATGGAAAAACAAAACAATGGTACAAACAAGAATATGGAGATAATCATTGCAAACATATATTCATAATAATGGAAAGAACATGGACATTAATAACACACGTCATGTTGAGCACTGAGTAACATGTGCATATAGTAATTGTATTAATGGTTTTGAAGATGAAATGTAAGCCTTGAGTTACATGGGGACTCATGCAAGGACATATGAAGACGTTTACATAGATAAATAAATATTCAATTCATCAATGTCATTTATTACATTTCAAGCATTCCATCCCACACCTATAATCATGCATAGAAACATAGATAATGTGAATGCCTAATTAGCTGTTGGCAGACAGGGCCTGATCTACTTCTAATGTTTCTCCCTAAGTAAACAGCCTGTTATTTCTCCAGGGAGGGGGCATGCCTCTTTAATAATGAGGTTAGGCAGGTTTCAAGTTTTTCTGAAACTGAAGACTACCAGGGCCCCGTTCCACAAAGCGATCTTAGTGCTACGTTGATCGTAAGCCTATGCTGAAGTATGGGAGTTACGACCAACTTAGCACTAAGATCGCTTTGTGGAACGGGTTCCAGGTAGTGAGTCATGTAAGAAGAAGAAAAGAAGGATTGATAGTTTTTTATTTTAAGGTTTAGGTGGAGACTATTGTTTTTTGTAATCTTTATTTCATCGCTACAGTTTTAGTTTCGATGTTCTTAAACTCTTAAAAGAATTTGTATAAGAGTGTTGTGTGCTTGTTAAACTAGTGTGGGAAATACTTATCTTTGGTCTAGAAAAAGAGTAGGCTTTTTCTTTCAACGATAATTTGTTATGTCAGCACCACACCTGATGTGGTAGATGCCTATGACCTGTGGCACTTCGGGCTTTCCTCTCACATTACATAAGAAGACGTACAACATTATGGATAACAACGTCTGGCTTATTGCACAAAGCAACATCTGCGATGTTACAGATTCTTACACTGTCATCAAGCTAGAGTGACTACATCCAGTAAGAGCCGACTAACAGGATCGGGTGGTCAGGCTCGCTGACTTGGTTGATGCATGTCATCGATCCCAATTGCGTGGATCAATGCTCATGATATTAATCACTGGATTGTCTGGTCCAGACTCGATTATTTACAGACCGCTGTCATATAGCTGGAATATTACTGAGTGCGGCGACCAACGACTACATCCAAGTGAAGAGTATTAAGCTGACATGCCTTAATATATGTACCTGAAATACTGTTGTCATGAAACCCAACACACTCACTCACGCATAACACTTATTGATAACCCCAGTGTTTCACGGATATATTCCAGCTTTTCCTCACACGGTTGATTGAAATACGAATACAAATAAATAGCTACATCAGTTATTTATTTATATTAAAGTCATTCTGCCTTGGAGTTAAAACTGCAGCTGGCTTCTTGAATCACTGATTATAAGTGATGTAGACATGGAATTTATATATTTCATTTATTATTGTATAAGAGGGTCTATATTACTAGGCCAAGACATAATAATAATAAATATGTATGTTTAATTCATTTTGTGGAGGGGCTGATTTTCAGTAGGGGCAGCAGGCCAGTGGAACAAAAAATAAAACGTGTGTGTCCCAATGAGTGGAGTGAATGCTGTTTAACATTGTCAGCAATAGTCTAGCTATATCACAGCCTGTAAATATATCAATCTGGAGCAAGCAAACCAGTGACTGAAATATGGAGTAATGATCCACTTTATTGAGGTACGATGTTACACAATCAGCCCAGTCACTGAGTTTGACAGTCTCATCTACTGTAGTCGATTCTTTAGACCAGCAATGCAGTACAGGTACCCTGTTTCTTTCCAACACAACACCCACCCACAAAAACCCACAGCCCACCAAAAAAACCAACCCCCGCACACAAACCGAACACACATGGCTTGTTTTCAGTGAATCACATGGTTGTCTCCAAAGAGATACAAGCTACGTTATAAGAAACATACATAGGACGTCTTCCAATCCACCCCATGACTGGGACTTGCATAAGTCAAGGTCACAGGCCATCCATCCCAATAGTTGGTCTCAGTAGAGGTTGATGAAATGAAATGTCAGTTTTATAAAGTCAACTTGGCATACCAAGTAAGTAAGTATTAGGTGAATCCATTCAAGCTCTTTATTCAAGTCTCTACTACCATAGGCCTTCTGGATAGCCAGGCAGTTAATGTGTATGTTTCATCAGACAGCTGGTCTGGGTTTGAATTTCTGCTAATTCTTGGTTCTCCCCCTATAAATGGTTGCAATATTGTTAAATGCAACATAAAGTCTTGATCAAAGCATCATTCTACCTTTACATAGAATTTTAATGAAGATAACAGAATAAAGAATAATTTCATTTGTGTTTAAATCTTCATTTTCCCCTTATATTTAGTTTATCAAATATAATCCAGTATATGTGGCCTTGAATGTGATATACAACAGCTTTAACTACGTCAATACTGTATGTATAATGACCAATATTGCCCAAGCAGTTGCTACAGGAAGACAGTGAAGTAGAGATGACTCCAATAATGTCCTTGTATGTAATATAGAGTGCTGTGAAACTCTATCCATATATTGTGTAACAGTTGGTAAAGTGGCATGTTCATCAGATGGCGGTAGATCATTATTAGCCTGCGTCTGGTCACATTGGACATTACTAGCCTCGACTAAGGCAGGATTCAATTTTGGCTGTCATTCCTGGCAAATATCTGACATCTTACAGAGGATTAGAAGGTAAACATTGCTACAAGCAGGCTGAACTTTTTCTGTGTGTCTTCTGCCATGCTTGAATGTCAAGGGTAGATACCCTAAAGAAACCTTGAAGTCAACATTTTGGACTTGTATTTAACACGTTTTGTGGGTAAAACTACTATTCCTGAAAAGAATTAATTACAGTCAGAGTAGCAGACTATCTTAGTGGTTGTATGTGACCTTAATTGTGGTATCTTGTTATTTGGTGTAACAGAGTTGTATAACTGATGACTATGCTGGTATTACACTCTATATTATTTATTCGCTCATCACGCCAAAGTCCCGGGTTCGATTCCCGACATGGGTACAATGTGTGAAGCCCATTTCTGGTGTCCCCCGCCGTGATATTGCTGGAATATTGCTAAAAGCGGCGTAAAACCATACTCACTCACTCACTCACTCACTCACTCACTCACTCACTCACTCACTCACTCACTCACTCACTATATCATTTAGTGTTCTGTAAAATTATACACTATATATATATATATATATATATATATATATATATATCATTATTACAAATAATAGGTCCCCCCTGTTCAATAATGGGCTATACTTCCCTAGCCCTCGTCTGCCTACTCCAGACACAAGGACACGCTGTAAGCAGCCATGACCTAATGGATAGAGTATGACACAAGGTGCATGATTGATCACATGCACTGTATTGGCCCTCGTCTGCTTACTCCAGACACGAGGAAACGCTGTAAGCAGCTATGACCTAATGGATAGAGTATGACACAAGGTGCATGATTGATCACATGCACTGTATTGGCCCTCGTCTGCCTACACTAGACACAAGGACACGCTGTAAGCAGCCATGACCTAATGGATATAGTATGACACAAGGCTTGCATGATCACATGCACTGTATTGACCCTCGTCTGCCTACACTAGACACAAGGACACGCTGTAAGCAGCCATGACCTAATGGATATAGTATGACACAAGGTGCGTGCATGGATCACGCCAACTGTGTTGGCCGACGTCTGCCAACCCCAGGCACACTGTAAGCAGCCATGACCTAATGGATAGAGAGATGCTGAACACAAGACACTCATTGATCTTCTATTATGAGTAGCATTTTCATACAGTACATAACCCAAACAGCATTCTCTTTATCTGATGCTCCTGACAAATCATGCTTAGAATAGGTCCTAAGTATCCCATGCTTTTCATCGGGTGAACGCAATGGCTTTAGGTATGAATAATATTTCATTTGGTGACCACTGAAAAATGAGGGCTGTGATCTGGCTGATTGTGTTATCATACCCTTATAGCATCTATTAGTCTGTCTCCCAGACCCTAGAGAATAAATTAAAAGTGAATCTAACTCAAGTCGAGGAAGATTTGGCAAGTCTAGATTACATCTGCTCTAGTCAGAAATTAGGCATTGCTCTGGGAAGCATCTGGTTTATATTTTTTATTTTGTAGATATATATTTTGAATAGGACAACTTTATTATTTGGACTTAATGTTAGACTATGCCTATAATTTAACATGCACTTAGGACAGTTGTAGAGTGAGGAACACTTTGTGAAAACTGGCCCAATCAAATGGATGAGAGGGTTTTCACTCACTCACTCACTCACTCATTCACTCACTCACTCACTCACTCACTCACTCACTCACTCACTCACTCACTCACTCACTCACTCACTCACTCACTCACTCACTCACTTCTCTTACTCCAAGCAGAGCTTTGGTATCAGGAGTTCAATGTTGCATGTTATTGCCATGATATCTTCTCGAAGGCCATGGGTCATATCAGACAAACATATTGGCACCACCAGGTAGCAGTACATCATGGTCTTGCATTCTTATCTGCTACGTGTCACACTTAGTTGATTTATGTTATTTACATTGTCACATTTACAATATAGGGGCTATTTGTTTTATTTATATGTGTTTGCAGTTAAGATATGTACATGTATGCATGTATGCTTGACAGTTTATATTAGTCTATCAGTTTTAGCAAACTGTTGACCTGGCGTTTTCAGGGGCCTGATGTCTATGTAGTTTTATGAAGGCACACTGGCTACTTACTACCTTACCAAAACCCAAATTCTACAGCCATATAAAGGATACACATGCAGGAAACGGTCTTCCAGAGGCCCCGTCTTCTATATTTTGGACTGTGTATGGCCTGGTGCCAATTAGAGGCCAGTGTGTATTGGAGGTCTGCTGTCCATTAGGGGAAATATGTTAATCTCTCTAGATAATTTTGTGATCCATGGAGGCAAGTTTGAGTGATCAGCTCCTGTATCTGTTTCTGTGTTTATGGTTCTGGTATCATGGATTTGTGTTGTTTATGTGTATTGGGTATCAAGCTTAATCAGCCAAATCTCGGTGGAAGATGAAGAAGGCTCTATGGTGGTATACAGGTTAGGTTCAATATACAAACAAAACTCTTATAGGGATTCTGAGGCAGAATTGGTCCCCAGTACTCCACGCTTGTAAGAGCCATGTAATTATTAGCAGTTGTGGGCAATTTGTGTCACTATTCACTCACTCACACACACTTGTGGCTATGATACCCAGAATTAGTAGTTGAATAATAGCTTGACATATTACACATGAATTGAATCAATACCTTTTGCAAGATGGATGTTCAGAATTTAAAGACTTCATTGTGAAACTGCTTCTGGAACTGATCCTTAGGTTTTAGACTTTTCTAAATGACAGTCATATCTGTGGTTGAAGCTTCCATGGGAGAAGTCTTATACCATTTAATACAGAACACAATCGTAGCTCTATGGCTGTCCTAAATCCAATGGACAGCCTCCATGGTGTAGTGGTAGAGCATCCGCCCAGAGAGCGGAAGTTCCAGGGTTCGATCCCCGGACGCATCATACCAAAAGATGTTCAAAGATGGTACTTGTTGTTACCCTGTCTGATGCTCGGCATTAAGGTGCTATAACAAGGACTGATCGGCTTGGAGTCAGTATACTGTGTCTTAGTGGGGTATTCATGTTAAACAGCAGCATGGTATCTTAGTGGGCTAGCACTATATATTGAAATTAGTCCGGGCTAGTACAAGCAGACACACACACACCCACACACACCACACCACACCACACCACACCACACCACACCACACCACACCCACCCACTACACTGGTATGTGCCTTTAAGGACAGGTGGTGATATACCAGACATTTCCTATCAACATAGTACACTGGTATATGCCTTTAAGAACTGGGGGTGATATACAAGACATTTCTAATATATATATATTTTCCACACCCATATGTACCCATAAGAACTGGTGGTATATTTATGATATACAAACCACAAATATATCCTGTGTACCACACATTCCACACCATATGGGCGATAAGGCAACAGTTGCTGTTCCGAGGATCAATACAGCTCATCCTGGAATTGATTTGCCACTGCATGATGTAATGGGAACAATTTACGATTTTGGCGCTGACATTTCCCTTATCTCCCGGGGGGGCACATGGTTGTTTATATCCAATATGTTGTGCATGAAGTGATGGATCTGGTGGTGCATCAAAGGTTGGATGTGCACAGGTCAAATGCAGAGCGATTCATGACATGCAAGTGTCCAGTTTTGGATATTGGGATTTGTTTTGTACCCAGAAACATAGTGGAGGACATAGTTATGATAGAGATGTGTGGTGTGTTTCACAGCTGGGGACTGGCTTTATCATTATTCTGTCATCGGGGATAGCAGCCATTTTGTCAGTGTAAACAGTAAACAACATTAGTGAGTCCCATTTGTTGGACAGTAGAACATTTTGTACAAGTTTTTGTACTGGATGAGACAGAAGGGTTCTCTGACGTTCTGATTGTGCCTTAACAGTTGTGCCAGTGTCTATAGTACCAACAGAGTTGCATCCCTTGGACACACCAGGAACCTATGATCATGGGTTTGAATCCCGGTTCACGCAGATTCTAGGTTTGTCAGCACCACACCCATACTTGTTGATTTCACCAAAGTGGTAATATCTAAGACCTGCATCACTTTGGGCTTTCTTCCCACATTAAGCCCACATGCTCTGAATTACTGGACTACTGTTCAGAGTGGCACTGGACCCAACTCACTCACTTGCTCTAGAGCATCAAGCAGTAGTGTCACTTGCACTGACTCACATGTCTGGAAGGAAGAAGTTAACAAATGTGTTCTCTTTGCTACCATGACACACATGCAGCCAAGAAAAGCTTCAATTACAAATGTATTGGTGACATTGTTAGGAAGAAGGACTTGTGCTATATGGTGTCAGCACTTTGCAATTGAGTGAGTGAGTGAGTTGGGTTTAACGCCGCTTTTAACATTATTCCAGTTATATCACGGCGTGTCAGCTTAATGTCGGAGGAAAGCCCCAAGTGACGCAGGTCTAAGACGTTTACCACTTCGGTGAAACCCACAAGCACGGGTTTGGTGCTGACAAACCTAGAAACATAATTGGGGCGAACCGGGATTAGAACCCACAATCATAGGTTTCTGGCGTGCCCATGGGACGCAACTCTGCACAGCGAATCGCGGCGCCTTAGACGACTGGGCCACCCGTGCCCCCCTTTGCAATTGAAGACCACTGGATTGAAATAGATTTCAGAACTGCATGATACTTTAAGATATCATTACAGAAATAATGTAACATCACCATGCCATTGGTGTAGGAAGAAAGTGCATGGGAGAAGCATTTGGACTGTAGCACCCCAAATTATTGTCATCTTTGTTGTATGAGTGACAAGATGTATATTTTGAAAACTATGGCTGTTTTGAAAGGTTTAGCAACAATTTGTTTTAAAGAAAATGTGGACACCATGGCAATTTTTATGAAGTGATGGCTATAAAATTATAACGGAACGTTCCTATTTTTCAGTTGATATTTTCTGGCGAGTACACCAAGGCCATGGATCAGAACTACCACACTGACCACCTGGCCTGCTGGAACTGTGACAAGCAGCTGGTGGCCTGCCGCTACATCCTGAAGGAGGAGCACCCCTACTGCATCCCCTGCTACCAGCAGCTCTTCGCACACAACTGTGTGGAGTGCAGCAAGCCCATCGGACCCGACTACAAGGTAGGCGCCATGGCACAGGCAGTGGGATGGTGTATTGGTTGGATGAAGTAGTTCTTGAACATGGATCAGATGGTATCTGTATCATATTGAAACTTACTGTACAACAGCACAGGACATGGATTGAGACAATGCATTTGTAGAAGCTCCCTATTCAACAAGAATACACTATGGCATAGATTGAGATAATGCATATAGAGGCTTCCTATTCAAAAACATAGGCTGTGACTACGGCGTAGATTGACACAATGAATATAGAAGCTTCCTATTTAACTAAATAGGCTGGGACTGGGGCATAGATTGAGATAATGCATATAGAGGCTTCCTATTCAACAATATAGGCTGTGACTGGGGCGTAGATTGACACAATGCATATAGAGGCTTCCTACTCAACAACATAGGCTGTGACTGGGGTGTAGATTGACACAATGCATATAGAAGCTTCCTACTCAACAACATAGGCTGTGACTAGGGCGTAGATTGACACATTGCATATAGAAGCTTCCTACTCAACAACATAGGCTGTGACTGGGGCGTAGATTGACACAATGCATATAGAAGCTTCCTACTCAACAACATAGGCTGTGACTAGGGCGTAGATTGACACATTGCATATAGAAGCTTCCTACTCAACAACATAGGCTGTGACTAGGGCGTAGATTGACAAGTTGCATATAGAAGCTTCCTTCTCAACAACATAGGCTGTGACTAGGGCGTAGATTGACAAGTTGCATATAGAAGCTTCCTTCTCAACAACATAGGCTGTGACTAGGGCGTAGATTGAGATAATGCATATAGAGGCTTCCTATTCAACAACATAGGCTGTGACTAGGGCGTAGATTGACACATTGCATATAGAAGCTTCCTATTCAACAGGCATTGAAGCATCACTTTAATTCATCATAAGTCAGTTATTTTCATTGCCAATAAACAAAATATTTTTTTATTTTTCACATCATATGACACAGATTTTAAACCATAAAATGAAAGAGTTGAGTTCAGCGTCTTTGTTGGTGGGATCATAACTTTCAAGAAAATTTTGCCAGAGAAACTTGTTTTTGTTATGCAGTCGATGCCTCTTTGATGACATGAGACCTACAGACAGCCAGATGTAACAATTAAAAGTCTCATTGAGCATGTGGAACTCAGTCTGAATAATAAATCAGAAATGCACAGTAGAGGTTGTGACATTGGCCATGCTGGTTCTGCACTCTGGCTGCACACTATACGCATGTCATAGTCCTGCACAGCACGACGTAGTTAAAAATTTTTGATGCTTACTAATATGGCATTACCAAATGCGGTCATAGATAGTCTTTTGTCCTGATCAGCATATATGTGCGTAATTATTATCTGCACAATCAAAGGGAGATTAGACTGTGAAACTGTCATACATATTTGCGGTGCCCTTTGAAGTAGAGATAAAGCAAGTCGATTTGGTTTGTTCAGATTGGCGAGCAAAATAAGCAACACGTTCAGCCAGATATGAGGCAATACCAACAAATTCTGTTGTGGAAACGTTTATAAACAATTGCCCAACATTGAGTACATCAACTTTGAAGTTACATCACGTGTTCACCTGCATGTGCTAAACCTGGGCCTTCTCACACCTGTCTTCCTGTCTGCCTGTAAGTAAACTGCGGGCAGACTTCACAACTTGGTGCCACCTTGAAGCACCTACATGTGACCCTCAGACTCTCTGATGTCGGAAATAACAACGGGGATCTTGATAGGCTTGTAGGTCGAACAGTAAACATCTCATCGCAGGTGAACAGATCGTCTTTAAAACTGGGCCTTAGTTCTGTTGAGAGGGCATGATCACAATTTTGAATGTCAAAGGTTACCTGTTAAACAGGGTATGACATTTTGTATATTCACAAGTAGTGTTTATTTTTTTTGTAAGTACACTTACAAAATTACTCTAATCTTCTGAAATCATAATCATTTGGACATCAGAAAATGAAGAATAATTTCAATTTGCACTTGGACAATAGCTTCCAGTAAAGTAATTAGTTGAGAAACTATGACAGGCTTTATCATTGCTGTAGGGTCAGGAAGCTCAGTGCATGCGGCATAGGCATATATTTCCACATGGTGGAAAAAAGGCCATGCTTCCAAGGTAAGCAGGGGTGGTTGGGTAGCCTACTGGTTAAAGCGTTTGCTAGTCACGCCAAAGACCTGGGTTCGATTCCCAACATGGGTACAATGTGTGAAGCCCTGCCGTGATAATGCTGGAATATTGCCAAAAGCGGCGTAAAACCATACTCACTCACTCACTCATTCACTCACTCCCTCCAAGGTAAGCAAGTCAACTCCTATATCTTTACATAAGAGCAAGAGTTTATCTGAAGATTTTGTTGCTGAAAAAAAAATTATGCCCCTTTGTCAATATCTGTTTTGAAACACAGAACAAAAAACACTATTGAGTTCCCAGTTGAAAACATTATATTGGTAGATACCATTTGAAGGCAAGACTTATTTTGGTGTAATGAAGTGACATATTCACATCATATTGGCACATTCCTGTGGAAGAAGCCTTGTGTTTGCTGTAATACTGTAATACTGGATCCTGGCAAAATAAAGTGGAGATTTTCTTGCTTTAAGCTCAGGTTCGTCTTCTAGGTGAATCCAGGACTTTGTGACAAAGGTGAAAGATTTGGAATACAACAATTCATGGAATTCAAAACCATTCTGACAGTCTTGTTTTTGTTATATTCTTTACTTATTTTGTTTTGTTTCTTTCCTGTTTGTTTTCAGGCAGCACTTCTGTTCAAAATATTTCAAACTCATTTCATTTCGGTTTTGTTGCATTTGCACTTTTCAGTCTATCCGGATCGCAAAACCAGTGAGTAAACTTTCCAGACCCAAACAGTCCCTTCTCTTAACCAGAGATAATTGCTGCCCTGTGTGGAGAATACACTAGCATTATGTGCTGCACTAGAGTGTACAGATAACGGAATACCATAGAACATGTAGTGTGCAGAGTTGTCAGAACAAGCACCTGCTGTCACACTGCCTCCAATTGTATAGCACCCTTGTTTCTCCCAATGTAAAATGACAGTCCAGTAATAGAAGTTACATAGCAATTAATCAATTTTTTTAAGATGTCTCACCAAATTTAACAGATTTTTCATTATTTTTTATGTTGGTTGTGAGTATAAGTAATGCTTTAATAAATGATATGTGTAAGGTGTCTGTACGATGTCATAACTATAATAAGTTAAGCATGTGGTTTGCAATTATCTCCTTCCCCAAATAAACAAGCCATGGATGACATATGTTGTCTTCTCCATGTCTCCAGTGTGTTAGATAGTTCTGGGTTTGATTTGGGGAGGAAAGAAATGTAAACAATTCACAGTCAGAACGTGGCAGTTTGTCAGAGAAATTTATTTTCCTTCTTCAAAATCATGGAACATTAGGAAACATCTATTTGGCCTATAGTGCCGACTAGGCAGTTCCCAAACCTTCATTGGTAACCATTCATGAATTACAGGGTCACATTATGACTAAGGTTGTCTGATATTGCCATGTAATCAGTTGTTGAGATGACACCATCTGGGCAGGAATTAACCAACAAGTTGACCAGAACACAACCACTTGAGAGGTAGGAAGACAGTATATGTACAACAATGGAAAATCGGAAACAATTAGCTTTTGTATTAGATTCCTATTCTGTAACATGAGGAAATATTTGTTCTTAAGACACGGAAGTATAACACGGACTATTGTCATTTTCTGTTGGGAGAAATACTTAGACAGGGTTTACAGTCCTCAGTGTCCATTAGTAGAACTTAGAGGGTACCACATATGTCTACATCCTTTCATCTCCATCAACCTTGTATACCCCTGTACTAGTGCCAATGGTAGTTTGTACCGAAATGTGACACGGTTTGGTGTTTACCGTGTGTCATGAGCCGTACCGCATCCATCTCCACATCATCATCAAAACGTCCCCATGTTATAGCTAGGTATAGTGTAATCTTTAGTGTGACACTTTGTCTGGTATCTTGGTGTTTACTGTGTGTCGTGGGCCATACCGCATCCATCTCGTCTGAATCAACTCAGCCTTAATGTCCTCATGTTATAGCTACCGGTAGGTATGGTTTATATGAAGAGTGACATCCTTTGGTGCTTACTGGTATGATGAGCCTTACCACATCTTCCATACATCTCATCTCCTTCAACCTGACCTAAATGCCTGTGTTATAGCTAGGTATGGTTTATACCTATGTGTGACACCTTCTCCAGTGCCTTCCTGGTGCTTATTGTGTGTGATAGTCCTTACCTCTTACATCTCCATCAACTTGGTCTGAATACCCGTGTAAAGCTAAAGTCCTGTTTTAGACTGATGTGTGACACGTACCCTGTCCAGTACCTTGGTGCTCCCTTCCCGTGAACTCAACGATATATTCCCTGTGTCATAGAGTCCCTCCTGAGCGCCGCATTTCTTGTGTTCCAATACAAATAGTAATACTGGTTGGCTAGGTCTACAGTGACTGATGCGTTTTGTTCCTTGTGAAAGTAGTTATGAATAGTAGACATATCATGCATTTTGATCTGTATACAAACTTTCTTGAGTTTTAAGAGTTTTAAATTGATGTCAATATTGAATGGTAAAAGGACTCATTGCCTTAGAAATTGATGGGTGAAGGTATCATAAATATAAGGAGACCCATATTGCTCAGAAAAGAGTTACTGTTTTTTTCATCAGGGTTCACTGACCTTGGCCTCCTGGAAATCTGTAGCACTGCAGCTTCATACATAAGTTTTGATTTCAGTCAGAAATACATTATGATGATGACGAAACATTCCACATAACTGTCAAAGGAATCATACAGAAGAATGTCATGTAACCAGAATATTATCCCAGGTCGGTCTGATCTCTGAGTTGAGCGACAGTGTTTAACTGATAGTTTATGGTAGCCCCTGTTGTGATGTTAACACACATGTAGTCGGGAGATATAAACTGTTATCACACGGTACACCTAATCCAGCAGCTCTGTCTACAGTAACAGAATACCTGCCTGCTTACTCAGCTCGTGTTGTCTGCTGAATGGATCAGCCATAAATGGTAGCACCAAGGTGTACGTACTGAGTAGCGAGCATCGGGACATCTAACCTGGCTATCTCCACGCCGTTATAGCTCATATATTTATATATACCTCTGGCTATTGGAGGATATTAAGCATGATGGAGCCTTTTCTATCAAGATATTCTTTCATCACATTGTCCATCTAGGTTTGATTACATCAGTTTGATCCATGTTTCATTTGTGTATAAGGATAATGGAATCATTGTTACTACATGTATAAGGAATAACACATTCGATTATGATGTGTTATAAACTGTTATAATACTTTTGGTTCACACAAAGAATTGTTCTAATATTTTTGTTTCAGTTCTTGGTCAGACTATCTTATCACATTACCAGGTTGGGTAGTATGAAATATTACTCATTTCTCAAATATACAGATAAGGATCCAGCGACTTGTTACAGATATTAGCTTTTGTTTATGGAATCAGAAATATTGAATTAAGGTTTTACTTGAATTTTCTTTTCAGACGCTATTATACACACAGAAACCAACATGTTATGTTGGAACGGCATGGCATTAAGAGATTCTGATAATAGAATTCTATTGAATTTATTTTTGCAATTGTATCATCTCAACACAGATACAATCAATTATTAATATTGATACTTAGATTAATAAAACAGTATTCAGGAATGCTGAAGTCATAGAAAATGGCCCAGTAATGACATTTCTGTCTCGATGTGAGATGGCTGTGTTTACCCTGCCAACTGAAGCCAAATGCTGGTGCATGGAACATAGTGTATACCACAACAAAAGATGGAGAACTAACAGATCGTTCAGCATTTCTTGCTCTCACTACTCTGACAAGGTTAAAGGCTTTGGTAATGATGCAGAACTACAGCACATAACAGATTGCACCTCTCTCTGTCTGTCAATAATGCAATTGCACCCCTGGTATTTGACAGTTTGATTCACATCCAGATTGTGCTCACTATGGAGGTTGCCGCATATTCTGTGTATTGCATGAAGAGCATGGTTGGCGCCATTGGTCCACTTTATTTAGGGAGTCCAAACTTCCGAATGAGTTAAATATTAAGTGTTCTCTTCTTTTGTGTTCATTCCAACAGGGGAATTCAAATACCGTATTCAACGTAATAAGCGCCCAGGCCGCTCTCAAAATTAGAAATAGGGGGCGCTTATTAGAATATTATTTTTAGTTGAAAGATCGTAAATTTCGTGGTTTAAGCTAACAGCCTGAAATGTTTACATACGACAGATATATTTTTCAAGAATTTAATTGCCGATAATTAAGGTGATATAACACACGAGTGCGTATTATACACGAATAAATAAGTCTTGTGTACATTGATCAATCGGAAGGGGTGCTGATTGGGATTGTTCACTAGCCAATATATTAGCAAATATCGCCGTGGGCGCTTATTAGTGCGGGGCGCTTATTACGTTGAATACGGTAAGTACATAATTTTATGTAATCTCAATCTTTCAGTCTCCAAGCCTTATCATGTATGTCGTGACGTAATTCACTGACAGCAATGTATGGATAGTGTCTGTAGTAATGCAGTGCTTGACCAAGAGAAAGTACCTGTGAAGGCCGGGAGGTCAAAGATTGAAATTACATATTTGTGTATTCTGTTCAAGCGAGCATACATGGACAATATATTCACAGGTTTTTTCCAACATTTTTTAGAATTGTTTAGCTTCGACAAAAACTTTCATTGCAGCCAGCTCCTTGGGCCTCATCACATGAAATGGCAACCAGTGTTCAGTCTGTCAGAGTCATAGTTGTTGCTCTTAGAACTGCTTGTTTGTATCATATCAATCATTGTATATGGAAAAGTATTCCTCGCTCCAGTACCAAGGACAACTTGCTAGTATACACACATACATCTTTCGATGGGTCATAGTACCATCTGATACATCAGAAGTTTGGGTTGCAACCATTCTGATGCATATCCTTGTAGCACCACTACCCATGCCTCTACATAAGTAAGTTGGAGCTAATTATGCATTGTTTTAATATTTTTCATAATCTGTGTTTTCATATTTTAGGGGGACACTCATGTAAGTAAAGTTTGTATCTACACTGACAATTTTAGCTTAGACAGGTAGGCATGATACAGGTAAATATTCTACATGTACATGTCAAATACTTGCATCTTGAATACATCATGGACTTAAATGTTATTAAAGACTAAATGAAGACTAATATGCATCGGTATTTAACACCTATATCCATATATTTAAATTTTGAATGTGTGTAAACTCATAACGTATGTATCTCAATATATATACCGGAAATATGGATTTTTGCTCTTTAAAAGTAAAAATTCACTTTATCTGTCAAAATATTTTGAAATGTAACTGCCAGTTATAGACATTTGAGTGTAAGCAAAAACGTTTCATGATCGACAGACAGTTTGTTTAGAAATGGCGAGGGAGTTTTTGAAGTCATCAACATGCTTAATTATCAGTTTACACCAGCTAGTGTCCTGTGCAGACGTGTGATATATCTCCATAACATATGGCAAACTGACAGTGATTCATTAACCTCCAGCATGCTGCAGGCAGTTACCATGCCCTTGTATGGTAGCTAGCTGCTTACAGGGTCCGATCATTATGTAGATAATCTATTGACAGTCAAGTAAACATGAATATAACCATATGGCTTATGAGATCATTATTTTGTGGTTGCTAGTTACCCATGTCATTAATACTTACACAATAATTATATTGACAAGGTTGAGTGTTGGTTTAAACACTAATGTGATTAACTGTTGAATGAAGTGTTTTTCTGAATTAAAATATCTTTTGTGTAGCTTAGTGTCGATCATTAAGAGTTCATATTTGTATGAGTCATTGGACATGTGGGATTATCTGGTAAGACATTTTATTATACATTTTCAGGTGACAGTGTTCCACATACAAATGTTACTATTTTTACTACAGGCATCCTGACCCAGGCACATAATGGAGAATTTCTTATATCATTAATTATTGTTTGTTTGTTTGGTGTAGAAAGAAACACGAAGTATGTATGTAAATATTTACAAATACACAAACAAGTTCAAGTATCATTCTGCTTATGACATCAAGCCCTCACTGTGTCTACACAAATATGTCCATAAGTGTTCATGTCGGGGACTCTCAAGTGAAGGCTGAGAACTAGAGATATACAGTGGACGGAAGTTGATTCAATTATGTTCATTAACCCTTAGGACTTCGCTCTGTATGTCCGATTCAGTGCTGGGAGTGTAAGACAGTGCCTGTGACAGTGAAAGAGTCAAATGGCAATCTGTCTAGATTGTGCATTAGCTTGGAGTAGTTCAATTGTTTGAATATGGTTATAATTTCAGGTGATTCTGTTGATTAGATAATAACTCTGAGATTAAAAAAATATTAAATAAATAGGAACAAAACATGGAAAATGTATCTGTAATTAAATACTTTTTTTAAGATACTCATTGGCAATACAATACCGGGGGGGGGGGGGGGCTTAGGATTTTGATTCACTATTAAATGTACTGAAAAATAATTACCCTCCCCTAATGATTGTCATATTTTTGGATGACCTTCCCATGTCCTTATGCATTTTCTCCTCCTCCCCACCCCCCACCCACCCCCTTAAATTTTCCGAAATGATAAAATGCAAAAGCACTTCATATTTGATTATATGTCCTTTTTTTTCATGACCCACCAAAATTATGTGTATTATCTTTGGGTGACCTGCCCCTAATTTCCTCTGACCCACCTATCGCTATAATAAAAAAGTCCCTGAAATGGATTTGTTAGTCAGACTCAGTTGACAGTCACTGGTTTGTCTGGTCCAAACTTGATTATGTACAGGCTGCTGGGATATAGCTGGGATATTGCTAACAATGAAGGGCGGTCGGGTAGCCTGGTGGTTAAAGTGTTCGCTCGTCATGCCGAAGACCCAGGTTCGTTTCCCGACATAGGTACAATGTGTGAAGCCCATTTCTGGTGTCCCCCGCCGTGATATTGCTGGAATATTGCTAAAAGCTACGTAAAACCATACTCACTCACTCACTTGCTAAAGATGACATCAACTAATAAAAACTATGATAAACTAAGGGTAACTCCTATGTCCATTTATTTAGCTGCGAATGTAAACTTCCTAAACATGAACCAAAATACATGTATTTGTTTCAAGAACATTTTCTGAGAAATTACTGCATGAAAAAAACAAAGTCCTCAGCTGTATTAACAACAATTTACCCACCAATAATGACAAAAGATGGCACTAGCGATGACAGGACATTCTTCATGTCAAAGTTGCATTGAAGCAATAAATAGTTAAACATGCCCGATCAGCTTTGTTATGCCAGCTATGAAACCCTGTCATTCTAGCAGATACACAGCAGCTTGCCTACAATGTTGAAACAGATCGCTATCCTTTTACATGTGTAGTCCAAACATATACACTTGCTCTGGGACTGCTAATGTGCTTACATGAAGACTGCAGGAAGGTAGATAACTTATCTATGTCAGGCCTTACTCATCAAAGTTAAAATTGAACTTCTGGAGTTGAAACTAAAAAAGACAAATATTTATCTCTTTAGTGTTCGTGTGAGATAATGACCAATCAATTAGACCAAAGTGAAATATAGAATTACCAGTATATTCAACATTGGGTCTTGTTGTAACTGTTTAGTTATTATTTGTTGACTCATGTATTTATGTTCGTATTAAGTTTAATTCAGTATTAAGACCACAGGCCAAAGTACAGTATATGAATATAGATACATGGAGTGTTTACAGAGTAGTGGTACAATAACATGAGGTAAAAAGTGCAGTTATGGTACAGTTAGAATTATAATAATGACGAAGGTGAGGATAGGGAGTCTATAATGTATTGGCACATAATGACAAGGTTTTAATGTTAGAAGTTTGTAATGAAGTTCTGAGAGAGTATTAATTTGTTGAAAAAATATGTTTGTCTTAAACTATCGTAAATTGGACATACAAACATACAATGCAACTCATCTTCTATAATATTTTTACAAGGACAAAAATCTAAGGAAATAATGTATAATTTGTAAATGGGAAGTAGTCAGGGATTGATAGAATAATATCAAAGGAGCCCTTGAACATGTGTTTTGGGGGGACTCTTTACTTTCTTCCTCTCACCTGCAAAATGACTGCAAAAAAAAGGTTTCCGATTCATTTACCTAAATAAGGGTGTGACTAAGTGATAAATAGATTGACTTAACCTTATATCCCAAATGTTTTACAAGGCAGGAAATGCTAAAACAGTATTTTAGCACTGGAAGTGTGTTATTAACTTCCAAAGAGCTTCCAATTACTGAAAGGATGGATCATTCCTAAAAAAAATTACAATTTGGAAAACGTTTGGAGGTCAAACTGATTCTAAGAAGCTTGAAAAATACTAAATGTAAGCAGTTTTGGAGTAATTGAAACCATGTGTAGACTTAAACTTAGCATCCTTGTTGGCCTCCATTTTGTTGCATGTATGCAATGCTAACATTTCTGTTCTTAAAATATTTCCTTGCTGTAGATCATTTCTTTGAAACACAAGTGAAATTGATTCCTGTTTGAAAGATGTGAAATTGTGCCCGATTAACACATGGATACACCAACAGAGGATCCTGGGAGTTCATGAGGCCATATGTTGTCTCATGTCTTTGGGTGCAGATAGACACCCCAACCAGTGGGGACCTGTCCTTGAGGCAGTGTATCTACTCATTAGCTTATCATCATGACCGAAACTTCTACTTCCATCTTGAGAAGAATAATGTGGACAGGTACCAGTGTGTCTTGAGGCAGTGTGTCTGCAGTGAGAATGACGTGAACACCTGTCTGGGGTCTTCTTGTCGGAAGTGATTTTGGTGCCGTGTATGTAGACATATGAAGGGGAATTCATGCTGTGACATGATTTCTTGGATGAGGATGGTGGCGTTTCCTTCCAGTAGATGATTTGCACCACCATAGAATGATCTACTCATTGTTTTAGGTTTTCAGCGATGTTGCTGAAGGATGTAATTGACTATTGTTTTCGCATGGCTTCCAGTAATGCCAGGAATATATCTCCCTGCCCTCACTAGGGGCGGTCGAGTAGCCTAGTGGTTAAAGCATTGGCTCGTCACGCCGAAGACCCGGGTTCAATTCCCAACATGGGTACAATGTGGGAAGCCCATTTGTTGTGACTCCCCCACCGTAATATTGCTGGAATATTGCTAAAAGCAGTTTAAAACCATACTCACTCACTCACTCCTCTGCCCTCACTCGGTCCTAAGTAAGAAGGTTGGTAGATGGTCTTCTAGTGATGTTGCCAAATAATGATTCTCTATCTCCTGATCAAAACATATATCAGAAAGGTGTTAATGGATATTAATGAATAAGAGTTGACTGACATGGCAGTTGGATCTTTACATTCTTTAGGAACCCACCAATCCACAGAGCTGTCATAGTCTTCACTTCGCTGACAATGGTGTTATTGTTTCGAGGTGTTTTGATAGACTCTACGCTCTTCACCTGTTCATTCACAAGTAGAGTTGGCTCTGTAAGTGGATTAGTCTTCATCCAAGGACTAGATGTGTTGTTCATGTAAATAACACTGATACTTCACAGATTCTTGTCTCGGATCATTCCACTGACACATCTTTTCCATCTTTGGCACCAGTGGCCAGGCCATGTCTCCTGGGAGTACACCTGTCTCCTGGCAGAAGTGGGAAAGATGGGGAATAAGATCCTGATGAAGATGGTGCACTCAACCCCTCAACCTGCTCTGAGTAAGGTGGCATTACCCTATACGTGTTCTGAAGGAAGTAAGGGGGGATTGGGTGTCACTATATTGTCGACTTACCCCATGATCAGTTCAACAGTACCTCAATATTGTAAGAGCTGAGCGAGTGAGTCGGGAATAACGCTGCTTTTAACAGTATTCCAGTTATATCGCGGTGTGTCAGCTTAATGTGAGAGGAAAGGCTGAAGTGATGCAGGTCTCAGACGTTTACCACTTTGGTGAAACCCACGAGCACATGTATGGTGCTGACAAACCTAAGTGAAGGATCATGAGGATCGGAGGGCAGGGGTCCAGTAGTAGTAGGAGCTACAAGTTGCTGTGTAGAGTTGTGTCCCTTGGGTATGCTGAAAGCCTGTTATCATGGGTTCGACTCCTGGTTCGCCCTGGTTATGTGTCCAGGTTTGTCAGCACCATCCCTGTGCTCATGGGTTTTACCAAATTGGTAAATGTCTGAGACCTGCATCTCTTCAGGCTTTCCTCTCCCATTAAGCTGACACTCCACGATATAACTGGATTACCGTTCAAAGTGGTGTTAAAGCCAACTCACTCATGAGGACTTGGTGGGTACAGTGCGTGACTGTGCTCATGACATCAACCACTTGTTTGCACAAACCAGACTTAATAAATCCAGGACATTGAGATGTGTAGAAAAAAAAGATGACTACACGTTTCATCTGGGGCAGATTTTATCTTGATCCCATGCTTATGAAATGCGTATATTCTGTACCCAGCCGGTGGTAATACCCAATCAGCTTGCAGGCCTAACCGGTTGTGCTAATTAAGCCATGACTCCACGTTAGCGCTTTTAAGATTTGTTTGGCTTTGACCTAAAAAATAGGTACTTTTAATTATGTGCAACAGCGCCATGTTTACGTTTTCACACTTTTTTTCTTGGCCATCGTATTGTACATCATACTGGCTACATAAGAATCTATTGCTATTTTTCATTATACCTGCACTTTAAGTCTACAAGACCCAAGCATTTAGCATTAATTTCAGTAGATTTTATTTTTACCATATCTAACTAGACATAGGCTTCAGACTAGTGACTAAAGTCACAGACTCCAATACAGATTCTGCTAAGACTGTTACAAAATTGTGTTGAACGATATTTGAAGTACCAGTATACATGAAATTTGAGTTCCCAAGGTTTCACATATTGTACGAAAACACTGTACGGAAGTCACTGTGCGGACCATCATTGGTACAGTGTGTTTAGGTTTCTTAAGAAAATATTACATCAAATTGTCACATACCTAGTTGTTTGTAGTATTTTGTAGTATTTTGTAGAACAACTGCTAAGGGAATTAAGCTGCAGGAAATAGGACCCTTGGATATTTGGAATATGTAACAACTATAAAACAAGTCTGTTTTCATGCCAGGAGGTACCTGTATTGATGCTTACAAATACAACACTATTCAGACACATTATTGTAAATATCACTACCCTGGGACTCTACTTCTCAGCATTTTGTGTCAAAATACCCAAGATTCACATATGGTTTGTCTAGAAATTGCCCAGCTTGATGCTAACGGTTGTCGTTAATAAACTAAAAACTTCCAAATTGCATGAGGAACTTTGCACGAGTACTGACAGTTATCAAACCTGTCGTGCCGGGAACTTGTGCCTGCTTTATATATGAGCTTGTTTATGAGAGACATTGATATCTGTGTGGTTCAAGAGACGACTGTTTTATGCAGTCTGGTTTGCCTGTTGTCATTATTTATTCATTGTTCACCAGAGAAATGTCTGCTACAATTCTCCAGAGAATGAACAGTGCATGTAAAGCAGAACTCATACACCTTCAAGAAAGATAATAAATTTACAAGTATTTTTAACTTGTATTTATAGTCACATAGTTTATTGTGCATGATTCACTGAATGAGCATGTTACTTCCTGGGCTTGTAAAACACCATATAAGTCCCCAAGCTCATCCCACCCGGTACCCATGTTCACAACTATGTACTTCATACAACAAATTAGTCCTCTAGCTCATCATCCCACCCGGTACCCATGTTCACAACTTTGTACTGTATACAATGAATAAGTCCTCTAGCTCATCATCCCATCCGGTACCCATGTTCACAACTTTGTACTGTATACAATGAATAAGTCCTCTAGCTCATCAACCCTCCAGCTACCTATGTTCACAACTTTGTACTGTATACAATGAATAAGTCCTCTAGCTCATCATCCCACCCGGTACCCATGTTCACAACTTTGTACTGTATACAACAAATTAGTCCTCTAGATCATCATCCCACCCGGTACCCATGTTCACAACTTTGTACTGTATACAATGAATAAGTCCTCTAGCTCATCATCCCTTGAGCTACCTATGTTCACATCTTTGTACTGTATACAATGAATAAGTCCTCTAGCTCATCATCCCTTGAGCTACCTATGTTCACATCTTTGTACTGTATACAATGAATAAGTCCTCTAGCTCATCATCCCACCCGGTACCCATGTTCACAACTTTGTACTGTATACAATGAATAAGTCCTCTAGCTCATCAACCCTCGAGCTACCTATGTTCACAACTTTGTACTGTATACAATGAATAAGTCCTCTAGCTCATCATCCCACCTGGTACCCATGTTCACAACCATGGCATAGTTAATTGTACATCATCATACTCCTATGGCATATATCTATGTTTTCTGTTTGGCACTAGAAATAAGAATCAACTGAAATAATAAGCCATACAGGTAGAAATTGAAGGTCGAATATTGGTAATCTGCAATGTATTCAAAGACCCTGTTTTCTGTACAAGAAATTACAAGCAAAGCTGAAACATCTCACCAATCCACATAATGATAGCACTTGGCATCATATGACACTTCATCTTGTATCCATTCATAGGGTCATATGCCTTTGTTTTCCATTATTATAAAAAAAATATTTTTCTGCAATTTCTGTGCTCATGATCTGGGTGCATGTGACTGTTAGAAGGTGATATTTGTCCCCAAGTCGGTAGCAAATGTCAGTACAAATTCCCAATTTGAATTAAATATTCCCGATTTCCTCAGAACTTACAAAAATAACAACATTAAAAACATTCAATTTTTAACACTATCACAATGTTTTCCCAATTTGCCTGCCAAGAGCACTTAGTTTGGAATCCTAGACAAGCCCCTGGGTGAAAGACCCAGTGGAGACCTGGGTTAGAATTTGATCCCAGCACTTGATTGTCAGTCAGAGGCACTAAATTAAATCAGGTGGTCAGACTTTGTAACCTGGGTGCCGTTGTACAAAACAGCCTTAGCTCTACGACTGTCATAAGTCTATGGACCGCCTCCGTGGTCTAGTGGTAGAGCGTCCACCCGGAGAGCGGAAGGTCCGGGGTTCGATCACCGACTGCGTCATACCAAAAGACGTTAAAAGATGGTACTTGTTGTTACCCTGTCTGGCGGTCGGCATTGAGGGGCTAAAACAAGGACTGGTCGGCTCGGAGTCAGTATACTGTGTCTGAGTGGGTTATTCATGTTAAACTGCGGCATGGTATCTCAGTGAGCTAGCACTATAAATCGGCATCAGTCCGGACTAGTACAAGCATCAACACAAACACACACACAGACATGCACGTCGCTATATAAATGCAATAATCTTGGACGCCACGTTAAACCCAATTTCACCTCACCTCACCTCACCTCATAAGACTATGTTAAGGCATGGGAGTTACGATGACCTGAGCACTAAGATTGCTCTGTACAATGGCACCCTGGTCATTGAGTGTCGTCTGATCTCTACAACAGTGATGCTGCTCATGATATCAATCATTGGTTTGTCTGGCCCTCACTCAATTATTTATAGACAGCTGTGATGTGATGGGAGAATTACTAACTGCGTCTTAAAAACAACAAACATATCAAAAGCATATCGTGTGGTGAACAGAACATAACAATATTTGTGATTGCATTAAGTAACAGTTGCCCACAACACTGCTGGCCTTGGGTTAAATTGTTCTATAAACTTTCCACATGACAACCACATGAAACCAAAGGGAATGTTTCTGCAGTCTATTCCTTTCCCATCTTCTGAAGGTTTAAACCTTTCTGTATTGTTAACCTGCAACATCTCACTTGTTTTGATAGCCATGGAATGAACAGTTGCCCAAACTCTGATGTTCCTATTATCAGTGTAAAATGGAGTTACCTAACCACAAAATATGATGGGGGACTTGTAAGCAGAGGCACAAACAGTTGCAGCTAATCTGTGATATTGCCAACATGTGTTGTGTGTGTGAGCAGGGACATTGAGTGTGTTGGAGTGATTATGTGGAGAGCCTGTGAAATGACAAGCGTTAATGCCTTCAGCTTTGTGGTTTCCTAAAACCTAATGCGTTGTAAATTGCTGATGTGTTTTTCACGAAGGAAGTGTTTTGTCATGTTTCCTTCACCCTTTTCCCAACAAAGCCAAACAATCTGGGGTTAAGATGTTAGATCTTAGCAAAAGGAATTTTCATTTTGTGTTCTATGATAAACAGTACGGTCTGCAGACTTTGTTTCAGAGTGAAAGCAACGTTTGTAAAACAATGATTTACCATGTAAAAGGAACAGTTTACCATCATTACTTCTGACTTTCTTAGCAAAGTTTCTCAGAATAGAATTTGAATCACAATTGACAAACCTGTTTTCTATAATGAAATAATTGTTGTCTTGAGCATGCTCTTTGCAGTGTATTAATACAGCGTCGACATTGAACTTATTCCCAGTCTTGCTGAATACAGTTTTTTTCTTTCAGTCGTTATGTTTTCATGACATCCCGTTATCTCTAATTTGCTGTCCTATGAAACACCAAGGCTGATTGCACTATGACCACATGAGTGTGAATCCAGTTGTTGGTTGGGATGTTTTCTGCAAAGTAATCTAAACTGTGTAAAACCCTACTCATCCTTTTGTTACTCATACTCAACTCACTCAATTCTTGTCACAAACAGTTCCTGTTCAATCGTCATAGAATGCAAAATAGTCTTAGTTAAAGTACAATGTATGTGTTAAATAACCTTCCCAGCACAAAGCATGCATAAGGCCTGGACTTTCCGAGGTGGATTCTGAAATAACTGCTAGCCATGTTAAAGTATAAGGGTTACAGGACTTGTATGTGTGGAACCAACAGGATGCACACAAATATAAGTATCGTATTCGCTATATTTAGTGCCCTGCTGCAATAGGCATCCCTTTACCAACTTACCATCTGCAAGTTATCTTTACCAGTACAAGGACCAAAAATTGAAATGTCAGTCCATATTATTATGTGTATATGACAGATGTATATGACAAGGGAATATAATTGCATCGGAACTATGAAAAAGGTTTCACTGATGTTGAAACAAAGCTTGTGTTCACTACCAACAACAATGTAACAAATAGATTTAACTTTTGCATGGTTTTAATAAGTGACCACCTTTATCAATTTTCTTAGTGCCCATGGTGCTTATTACGGCGAATACTGTAATCAGATATCCCTAGATATCAGTAGATTAGTATTACATGTTCATCAATAGAAATGTGCATAAGATTTTTGTGATTGGTCCCCAAACACAGCATTGACAATGTGACAAGTGTCTGGCATAAGCCTTTACCTGCACAGCATAAGACATTTCACAGTGATCTGCATTATGAAGATGACATGTTTCTATTCTATTGTTTCAGGATCTGTCATATAAGGACTACCACTGGCACGAGGAATGTTTCAAGTGCGTGAGCTGTCAGAAGTCACTGGTTGATCAGCCCTTTGCCCCCAAGAACAATGCCATCTACTGTGCTGACTGCCACGATGAAAACTTTGCTGCTCGCTGTGATGGCTGCCAACAGCCCTTTAGGGGAGGTAGGTAACACACCGATGTGATGAAAACTTTGCTGATTGGTTCTGGTATCAGTGAAATGCTAGTGCCCTCTGCAAACAATAACATTAGTTATTAATATAATAACAGGACTTGGCAATTTTTTAATTGCAATAGGGGAATTGTTACTCATATTTCCTTTCGGCTGAATATAGACCTCTAAGCAGGTCTATATAAGTCCATGTATTCCCTACTGTGTATCTCAGTCTCTGATACAACCTCATGTACAATGGGATCCTGCTATTTATGTCCCCCCGTCTATTACTGCGATCTGGAGTGAAGAACACCAGCAGAGCTTACAGATTTGTAATTGTTTCCTTAAAAAAATATGTTTGCCTTTGTTTTTTTCTTCGATGTTTTGTTGCATGAGTAACTCCAACGCGCAGTGTCATGTTGTTGACATGCTGCAACTTCAGACAACTGCCCTTAAAATAAGGTGATAGTCATTAGCTGTTCCCTATGTCACTACTGGCAAGAGGCTGCCAGTGTGTAAAATTTACACCACATGCTCACATCTCGGATTGTCCAAAGGCTAGTATTTTCAGTGGGGTACATACCCATCTCTACCTTAAATCTTTACCTCCCAGTACATTATTTCACAGAGGAGACATTTGAATAGATTCCAGTTTAAAGCACAAACTAAGAGTAGTTTTGGAAGACAAGATGGCAGCTCCCAGATATGTAGGCCGGCTGAGTTATTAAAAAATGGTCAAATATGATAACTGCAGCTAACACAATACCATAAACAGAGAGTAGTGCTGTAAAATATTCTTGAGGTTGTGGTCAGGAATTCCTTTTATTACTGGTAAGCCTCAAGACTGCCCAGACCAACAAAATATCCCTCTCTAAAAACAATTGGTATTTAACAATCTCTCTTCCAGCCTTGCATGTGTTGTGGAACTTTCTGATGTTTGGAATTTTCCATTGGGTGAAACGTCTGAGAATGTAAAAATACCTGGTGTATTTATTATAAATGAACATTTCTTTTAACCCTCAGACAACAATAAGGTAACAGCATTTAAAATTAGAGCCTGGACCAGATGAACCTTTGATTTCAGGGTCAATGATCCCCATAGTTGAGGCACACCTTATTTATTTTATTTGTCTCTTTATGAAAAGCATATACCGGTAGTATTGGATGTAATTGTGCTACCTTCAATCACCATAACAGTGCTTGATAGCTCTGTTTGTGTTCCAGGTATGAAGAAGTTTGAGTACAAGGGCAAGCAATGGCATGACAACTGCTTCACCTGCAGTGAGTGTAGACAGCCCATCGGCAACATGAGCTTCATCCCGAGGGACGAACTAGTCATCTGTGTCCCATGCTACGAGGCCAACTATGCACAGAGATGTACAAAGTGTGCCGGGGTAAGTGCTGCACTGGTCATTTTTGGAGGTTGACCAAGGCCTTGTTCCACAAAGTGACTGGGCTTGACAGCTGTTGTAGGTCAAGGTTGAAGGGAGTTAAGCCAGATGTAGTGCTAAGATCATCTTGAGGATCAAGAGGCCAGAAGAATACAATTGCCCATGTAGTGAATGAGTTGTGTTTAAAGCCGCTTTTAACAGTATTTCAGTTATATCACGGCGTGTCAGCTTAATATAGGAGGAAAGATCAAAGTGATGCAGGTCTTCCGACGTTTACCAATCCGGTGAAACCCACAAGGGTATGGTGCTGAGAAACCTAGAAACCTAATCAGGGCAAATCAGGATTTGAACCCACAATCATATGTTTCTGGCATGCTTAAGGGACGCAACTCTGCACAGAGAATTGTGGCGCCTTAGATGACTGGGCCACCCTTGCCCCCCAATTGCCCATGTAAATATGTAAAAAATATGTCAAGATCACATGGGATTTATTTGGATGGAAACAGTTTGGTACCGATTTATTGAACAAAATGGTAACGTCTGGCCATTTATTAAGCATACGAATTACAAACAATATTGTGAATACTATACCAGTAAGTGATTGATGTGTCACTACTGAAATGTCTTTGCCTTATTTTGAATAAGGTCTGGTACATACAGATTTGCTAGCTCCTGACAGTTTTCTCTAAGTAATGAAGGCAATCTCTGAATTTCAATGGGCACTTTTGACAACTGTGTAACCTAACTTGAAGCCAGCAGCAGACCATGGCGCCTTACAAAGTAATAGTTTTATGGAGATGCCGACATTGTGTATATGTCTGTCGGTGTCATGAACCTGTGTTGACCAGGCCTGTTGTGTGTCCAGGTGATCAACAAGGGAGGGATTGCCTACAAGGGCACACCATGGCACAAGGAGTGCTTCACCTGCACCAACTGCAACAAGATGCTCTCTGGAGAGAAGTTCACATCAAGGGACGAGAAGCCATACTGCGGAGACTGCTACGGTCAACTGTTCGCCAAGAAGTGTTGTCGTTGCACACAGCCAATCACAGGTGACTTTACAACACACATGCACATATTACAGTCTTATGCAAGAATAGAACTTACTGAGTTGGCGTTTACAGCCTCGTTATTATTACACTGCCATCTTATTCATTGAACGACTTTAAATATGATAAATAAATTGTACTTGGGTGGGAAATCAACCTTAAATTTCAGTGTAATGACACCTGAGCCATTTTTTACACCACTGTCCTACGATTAGAATTTTTCCTGTGGACATGTGATTTTCAAGTACCGGGTAGACTGTTTCTGTTTCCTATTTCATTTGTGTGAGTTGTACCACATCAATATCCATCAAGATTTTCACAGGTACATGGAATTCCACCAGTTGCCAAACCATTTGGACTATATCTGTAAATCGTCTTCTATGTAACAGCCCCACTCAGACCCCTGCATTTCCACTCAAAATGTTCCAACCCATTGCCATCTCTGATTTCTGGATGAATACCATATTGTCAGGTAGATGCGAGGGATTTGATAAGATCACTGAAAACAGAAAGACATTTATCAAAAAGCATCCACTCAGCATTTAAATGGGGAAAAAAGCAAGAGTTTAATGTGCCAAACAAAATATATGCAAGAAGTAAAAGAAATATTTCATTCATTGACAGTAAGGGCTTGTTTGTTGCAGGTATTGGTGGCACAAAGTTCATCTCTTTCGAGGAACGTCACTGGCACAGTGACTGCTTTGTATGCTACAAGTGCAATGCCTCCATGGTCGGCCGCGGCTTCCTGATGAACGGCGACGACATTGTGTGCCCTGAGTGTGGACGCTAACTACATACCACAACCGAGGGATGGGTAACAATGGGACAAGGGAGGAGACACCTCCCGAGGAGAACGTGCACTGTATCAGGGTCCCAATACAGTTTACACCATGTGCTTCAACTCTCAACTCCACAGATCTTATGGGACGTCATCTATTTCGACAAATGTGCAGATTTTACTAAAACATAGCCAAACAGAAAACTATTCCATCCAACAGGCAGCAGTACCAAAATCTGACATTGTGATCTGCATATGCAAATTAACAGTGTCATATCCCCACTGCCACACATATGGATGTACAACTTCTCGATACATTACCATTAGGAGGATGGTGAATACCTTGTGATGTTATCATGACAACTGCTTCTGTAAGGTTGGTGCAGCTGAATGCACAGTTGTTTTCCTAAAACATAATGATAACCAACTTGCTACATTGTTACCTATCCCTTATGGATGCAAGGTGAATGCATAATTAGACAGTAGGTGGCGTAGGAATCTCTCAACTGGCTTGATGTTGCTTTAGTGACGTGCGAGAGGTGTGAAAAGGAGACCGGATGACAGAAATATATTTATAATTTATTTATCTCAGCCAGTCAGATGAAGGTGACGTATTGTGCGTGCCAGTTGACACTGTGTAAAATACTTGGTTTGACATTTTCACTTTTACTGAAAGTCAGATTTTCTTTCGCTGAAAAATGTTTATTGAATATTTTACACTTTTTCGTCTTTGATTCAAATCTTAAACATATCAACAAGAAAATATCAAGGACTGAAACTTAGAAGCTGATGTTTAGGTAGGGTGATGAGCTACATAGAATAACAAAAGTTTGATTTTTGTGCAGTTTTGCCTTTTATGTTTTCAGTTGGTTGGAGTTGCCAATGATGAGATAAATTGTTTGTTAAATATAGGAAGATGAATTCATTTTTCACATTTCAGAAATTACGATTAAGTATGTCTGTATGTCAATTCTAGTCTAAAACTCTGTGTATATAACCTGTCTGTTACACCTGTATTATATATTCCATATATTGATTCAGAGCTGAATACTATCTGCCACACAACCGATCTGAGGACAAAGCAGAGGTCAGGTGCAGTATTAGTGCATAAGGTTTCATAATACATTTTATTTATAACAGGAATCGACTACTAAAACAAAATCTCAAAAATGTTTTCAATTTTCATAAGATGGAAGTAAATATGAAAGCTTTGTCTTCATATCTGTTCAACCTGTACATAAGTTTGTTTTGAAACAGTTTATGGACATAACAGGTCAAATTGATTGGGCAAAAGTTGTCCAACTTACAATGCCTTGCCATAAATATATATACAAACAGCAGAGAGACCTGGCACTGTTCAGATTTGCCTGTATATATATACAACCTTTCTTCTCAGCCTATTGTTTATGGAATCAGTAGGGATGTACAGATACGGTGTGTACTACATAGCTGCTGCAACAGACAAGGATTGCTGCGATAAGACTGTTATTATTTGGTAGTGAATGACCCCCCAAAGTTGTGCTTATGGCATATGCCTTTATCTTGTAAACCAGTTATCAATGAGATGTCTCATGATGCATGTAGTATATCGTAACCTTCGTAAGGCAATATGTATCATATCACAACTCTTGTAGGGCAATACATATGGTATCGAAATCTCCCTCCCATCTTGTTACAGTGCTATGAAGTCATACAAGTATGTATTGTTGAATAACTTAGTCTATTATGTAGACATCATTTCTTTATATTTCTCTGGTGCTATTAACACCCAAGTAATATATCTGCTTGTGTTATGTGTATTTTCAAGTTTACAGACACCTTGCTTCCTGGTCATTCAACATGAATCGAGGTTTGTTTCTTTGTTATATCAGTAAACCTGAAATTTTAAAATGCTTGGAAAATCTGTTGCCGTTCTTTCTTCTAGCTTGTTTTGTTATAGATTGTCATGTCCTATTTATTTTACCTTGATGTATACTGTTTGCATATTTTACATACCACTGTTCTAGGTCATTACAAAATATATAATGAACATGGTGAAGAAATATCAGGCATTGAATCCCAAACCATAGGAACGTCACTGTCCCATGTACTTTCACCATAACTTGGGCGTGATAGGACTTTATCCCAGAACACAGTCACGACTTGATACCAAAGTTATCTTAGAATATGTCAAGGAACTGAATTGAGATCATGATATCATCATTTGTAACTCGAGTGAGTGACCACGTCTTCCAGTGGAGTTAGGTATTTTGTACGAGCATGACTCTGGACTGTTTTTGCCTGTGTGCTTCAATGTGTACTGTAACACAAAAGAATGACTGTAGAATATATGCAATCATGTCCTCCTGTGGCTTGAAGGCCCACCAATGTGATCCCATTAGCTACAATATCTTGTACATGCAGATAAATCTTAGTCAATAAAGTTTTTATTATTGAAAGATTTGTATTGTTTATTGTTAAATCATTGATATCTGCAAAAAACATACCACTCATGTTTTGATGGGGATAGTTTTGTTTTGTTTGTTTGTTGTTTAACGCCGCTTTCAGCAATATGACGGTGGTCTGTAAAAAATCAAGTCTAGACCAGACAATCCAGCAATTGACCTCATGTCCATCGTTCCATGCAATTGGGATACGATGACATGCATCAACCAAGACCACGAGCCTGACCACCCAATCCCGTTAGTCGCCTTCTACAACAAGCATAGTCGCCTTTTACGGCAAGCATGGGTTGCTGAAGACTTCTTCTACCTTGGATAGGGATAGTGTGTGTTGGGGTGAGTACTGATTGCTCAGAGGTTTCAACACACAAATCTTATTTAATGTTTCCATGGAACTGATGTGTTCAGTTTCATTTCAAATTCAAATAAACAAACAAGAAAGTAAACATTCCTTTGAGTTTCGCAAGATTATACAAAATGTCTGTATCCCTTTCAAGAGTTGAGCAGTCTGTCTATGAAATGTTCCATTGTTCCCCTACATCAATATACACTTGGGACCTATTGTCCCTACATCAATATACACTTGGGACCTATTCTCCCCTACATCAATATACACTTGGGACCTATTCTCCCCTACATCAATATACACTTGGGACCTATTCTCCCCTACATCAATATACACTTGGGACCTATTCTCCCCTACATCAATATACACTTGGGACCTATTCTCCCCTACATCAATATACACTTGGGACCTATTCTCCTCTACATCAATTCCCCTACATAATTATATACACCTAGGACCTATTCTCCCCAACAATTCCCCTACATCAATATACACTTGGGACCTATTCTCCCCTACATCAATATACACTTGGGACCTATTCTCCCCTACATCAATATACACTTGGGACCTATTCTCCCCTACATCAATATACACTTGGGACCTATTCTCCCCTACATCAATATACACTTGGGACCTATTCTCCTCTACATCAATTCCCCTACATAATTATATACACCTAGGACCTATTCTCCCCAACAATTCCCCTACATCAATATACACTTGGGACCTATTCTCCCCTACATCAATATACACTTGGGACCTATTCTCCCCTACATCAATATACACTTGGGACCTATTCTCCTCTACATCAATATACACTTGGGACCTATTCTCCCCAACAATTCCCCTACATCAATATACACTTGGGACCTATTCTCCCCAACAATTCTCTACATCAATATACACTTGCGACCTATTCTCCCCAACAATTCCCCTACATCAAAATACACTTGGGACCTATTCACCCTACATCAATTCCCCTACATAATTATATACACCTAGGACCTATTCTCCCCAACAATTCCCCTACATCAAAATACACTTGGGACCTATTCACCCCTACATCAATTCCCCTACATAATTATTTACACCTAGGACCTATTCTCCCCAATAATTCCCCTATATCAATATACACTTGGGACCTATTCTCCCCAACAATTCCCCTACATCAATATACACTTGCGACCTATTCTCCCCAACAATTCCCCTACATCAATATACACTTGCGACCTATTCTCCTCAATTCCCCTACATCAATATACACTTGGGACCTATTCTCCCCAACAATTCCCCTACATCAAAATACACTTGGGACCTATTCACCCCTACATAATTATATACACCTAGGACCTATTCTCCCCAACAATTCCCCTTCATCAAAATACACTTAGGACCTATTCACCCCTACATCAATTCCCCTACATAATTTTTTACACCTAGGACCTATTCTCCCCAACAATTCCCCTATATCAATATACACTTGGGACCTATTCTCCCCAACAATTCCCCTACATCAATATACACTTGCGACCTATTCTCCCCAACAATTCCCCTACATCAATATACACTTGCGACCTATTCTCCCCAACAATTCCCCTACATCAATATACACTTGGGACCTATTCTCCCCAACAATTCCCCTACATCAATATACACTTGGGACCTATTCTCCCCAACAATTCCCCTACATCAATATACACTTGGGACCTATTCTCCAATTTGAGCACTAAGGTGGTCGTAACTTCCATTCCCTAACATAGACTAACGACAGTTGTAGCACTGGCTGTTCAGAACTGGGTTTTGAACCCTGGGCCATTGTGATAAAGCTGGAGTATTGCGGACTGCACCATCAAACATTCTGGATGAGTTCAGGCTGTCTTCCTCAAACCTATTCCATCAAGGGATTGTTGTAGTACTGTTTGACATCAACTTATATCACTTACCCACACAAAAATCTTAGGGAAAACCAAACAAGCATGGATGGCAAACACATGAGCCATATCTGAATCTGATGAGCCATGCTGATCCACCTGATCCTGTAAGAGGTGACTAACGGGATCGGGTGGTCAGACTCGCTGACTTGGTTGATGCATGTCATCGTATCCCAGTTGTGTGGAGCAACGCTCATGATGTCAATCAATGGATTTTCTGGTCCAGACTGGATTATTTACAGACCCCGCCATATAGCTATAATTTTGCTGAGTGCGGGGTTAAACAACAAACAAACAAACATAACAGTTTGAGAATGTTAACCAACATGAAAAATGTAATTTGCTTTTCAAAGAAACCTGAATTTGTCTTGATTCAAACATTCAAAGAAATATATTTCCACGTCTTGAAATATTTCCCTAAAATGTTGGTACCTACCAATCATGATCAGGAAAGTGTACCAAACTCAAAAAAAATTTGGTCCAGGTACCTGGAAATACAGCTGGGAAACTTCACAAAGCAACACACCTCTCCAACTACAACTATAAATGTCATATGAAAGAACCTATTTGCATACCTCATATTCTTGACATTTTAAATTTCTAACATTTAAATTAACAGTTGATTAATTTGAAATGTACGATAACATTTAAGGGAGGTGTTACACATTAATGTACAAGCAACCACTGTACGGATACAAGGAGAAAATCACCTATGCAAACGTCCTATATTGAGTATTTCTAAGATAATGAAATCACTGGTCTAAAATTGCTCTCTCAACCTGTAGATCATTGATGCTTGACCAAAAAAAGACAGAAATAACATATGTTTATCTCCCAACAATGTGATCTTAAACAGTTGTGGTAATGTTGTTGCTTGTAAGTGAACTATGGAATGCTATTTCCCTAAAACATGTAGACTAGTGATGTCACTCCCATGAAATTTTCAATTTGCCAACTGGGGAAAACTGCTCAGGTCAGCGTCGTTGATGACATTGCTGCAACATCTGCAGGAGACGTGTCACAGATCTTATCTCCTCGTAGAGAGCTTCCAGTCAGCAACAACCTCGGAATGTGAACAGCCACACAAAAAAATAATATCCTATCTTGGATCTGTGGGTAGAACTGCTGGTGACTTTTTCCTGCTATGATTACACAACAGAATCTAGAGACCAACAGTGATGCCAATTTCACAGGGGCAGCTGTTATATGTCAGAGATGTTTAATTCAAAAAGATTAAAGTTTTGATAAAATTGGGCATCTGAAGTATGAATTTGAAGCAAAACTGGGTCGACAAACTTCTGGAAGAAACATTAAGAATCAAGATTTGGCAAGGATCTCTGTCACTTGCCTGCAGATTCCTCCTGTAAGGCTCATCAGTGCAGATGGGTTGGGGTGCATACATGCTGTGTCTAGTGGAACAAAGTACCGCCTCAACTCCCTCAGATTACAAACAACACAAGCTGCATTGTAGCCTATTCCAGATTAATCATAAATCCAATCTTCAGCCTGCAACTATCTTTCTTCAATGTGTTAATTTTACTTCCATCATCAAGAATGGACCTTGTACAGTTTACCTGTGTGACGGAAATTTATTTTGCCATCTCGGTAGTTTGACCACTACATCAACGTGGCCTGTACAGCAACCAGCTTGCCCCAGCCAGTAGTGCTGGCAACAACCTGGGGGTATATTGACACGCTCAGTCACTGCTGCTAGTTCCTCCTCGGCAAAAACATCAATCTAGATACTACTCCTCCCCACCAGTCAGTGTGGGAATGAGGGCGCCATTTCACAAAGCGATCATAGCGCTATGACTGTTGTAAGTATAAGTTGAAGAATGGGAGTTACATTCACCTCAGCACTAACATTGCATTGTGGCACAGGGCCCTGATCCCAAGATTAGTGAGTGAGTGTGTATTGTTTTATGCCGCTTTTAGCAATATTCCAGCAATATCGCGGCACGGGGTACAAGAAATGGGCTTCACACATTGTCAGTGAATCAAACCTGGGTCTTCAGCGTGACGAGCGAACGCTTTAACCTCTAGGCTACCGACACCCCGATCCCAAGATTGGTCTCATAGTCTCATAGTGGAGCCTAATCCGACCAATCCTAGAGGAAGAAAGTTGGGAATAGGATCTAACTCTTGTATGTGACATGTCATAGTATGCCAACTTAACTGTGCTGCTGAACTTTACATAATGGTGATGAGTGAGTGAGTGAGTATGGTTTTACGCCGCTTTTAGCAATATTCCAGCAATATCACGGCGGGGGACACCAGAAATGGGCTTCACACATTGTACCCATGTCGGGAATCGAACCCGAGTCTTCGGCGTGACGAGCGAACGCTTTAACCACTAGGCTACCCGACCGCCCCTATAATGGTGATGAGACAAGTCAACTGCAACTTGAATCACTCTGTGATACTGACAGGCCACAATATCCCGACCAGCTGCATAGCTGAGGCAACTTTAAGAGGAGACTTTGGATAAGTCCTTGCTGACTTGGTTGAAGCATGTCATCGATCCCAATTGCGTGGATTGATGCTCATGATATCAATCACTGGATTGTCTGGTCCAGATTCGATATTTACATACCCCCGTCATATAGCTAGAATATTGCTGAGTTTGGCGTAAAACAACAAACAAACAAACCAACTTTGGATAAGTCTGTTTTGGATGGGCTCGACCTTGGGGTCACATGACAAATTACCATAGTTTAGCCAATCAGAATAATATTTACCACATTCTGTCACTTACATATATAGTACTCTAACAAAGTTAAGGACTGCCCGATTCTGTTACATTACTATAGTTAATTTGTCATGCCACGCGTAGCACAGTATACTATCATATTTTAATATTTATATATACACATGAACAGAATTTCAATAGATGTAGCAAACATCATAACTGACAACATAAATTCACTACATTCCTCAAAAAAAAATTGTCTTCTGTGACAAACAGATTCTACATCACACAAGTTACATCAACCATTTTTTATAAGATTGCCTATCCACATTTCTTCAAATATTCAAAATATTCAAAATTAATAAGAACAAAAAGTCAAGATGTTCTTGCCAAAATCAGGGAGACCCTATGGATGCAAAAACCATAGCAGAAAATCTCAAGGACAACACTCCCCTTTACTTTCTAATACTGATTACATATTGCATCTCATTATTGAAATTGTAGCTCATATTTTATCATCGTCCAATCACATCCACAATTTCCTTTCTTTCCAAAGCCCACTGAGCAATAATCTATTTATCTTGAATCTGATATTTATGCATGGGTTATCAATTATGCTTGTAGAAACTGCATGTCTGTTTAATAGCTTCCTTGCCCAGATGTTCAGCAGAAAGTTGGGCTCCCATGAAGACAGCGTCTCAGCGTTGATCATTTTATCATATGACCCTTGACTCTGTAAAACTAGGGACCACAAAGTCTGAAATAATTATAACACAACACGTCCCAAGTCAACCTTCAGATTAAAAGTTACAGCAATTTCATTTCGCCTCCTAGCTTCCGGTCGTATGTTGGCTAATTTTTAAACATAAAAAATGGTTGCTAAATTGTCCAAATAATTTACAAACTTCTTTTACCACTAGTGACATTATACACATCATTAGTAATTAAAATATGATCAAAATACAAACATTTCATGTATACATGGTTTATTTACATATATACAACACACAATGGCAACTCGACCTTTTAGTAACATGCTACAGCTAATGTTGAACATATTACACTAACATACTCTTCATAAATAGCATAGGTATCCCTGAAACCTAGTTCCACCGACAGGCAAGTCATTCCATCTTCATTATTTATCTCAATAGGAATATTGTTACATCAAAAACTTTTACTCCTTAGCAATTTGAAAATATTTACATGATGTAAAGGTATACTCAAAAATCTATTTCTTCACTCCTTTTTTGATAACGTTATGTGTGTATCATCTTACATGAGATATCATCCAACAGAGGATGGATGCATTGGTCGTATTTCCCCCATCCCCTGTCTCTGGCTAGTCTTGACATCATTTAGTATGCATATAATCTTTCATGATAATCCAGCCCACAGAAGGTATTCCCCATGTTACCCTCCCCTCCCCAATCCCATCTCACTCTGCCTATCTCTCAGTATCATCAGCCAGTCACAGGTGTACCATCCCGGTACATCATGGTCGTATCACATCCTCGTATCCCCCACATGGCATGTATTATGTTACGGAGGCGGCAGCAGCTTTCTTCTTGAAGAGGACAGGTGCTGCCTCAGACAGCCAATCAGGATCAACTACAGTCAGATCTCTGGAAACACAGAGGCACATATGTTACCTTCCTGATTGCAATGATGTCATAAAATATGTAATATTGTGCAATATATGCCATGTCATGCCAGCGGACAAGAAGAATGGTCTTCACACAATGTGCCCACGTAGGGAATCAAACCTGGGTATTCAGCATGAGCGAACACTGCTACCATTAGGATACCATTCGCAAGATGGTTAAGATTGCAGGTTACATATGTCAAATACTAGTGGTTGTGTTTACTAGAGTTCTGTGCAACACATACTTCTCTAACCTGGAATAAATCACCTCTGGATTCCCCCATGCTGGCCTTCACCCAAACACACACATAAACAATCACAGATCTATGTTTTTAACAGAGATGTTTACAACAAGATCATTTACAGGAAACTGGTCTGGTTCAAATTTACTTAGTTGCATAAATGTCAATATATTTATAAAAGACCTACAAAATAATCCATCTATACCAAGAGAGCATCTTCTATCTCAGAGCCCTCTAATAACGATCATACGCTGCACTAAAGCATATAATTAACAAAACATGTTGGGAGTTTTTATCCTGTCCATTGAGTACGGGGTCATGCATGTGCTGCACACTGTCTGACAATGTTCATACCTGCACAGAGGACCTCAGTCCTGCACTATGACTTCAATATCTGCCTTACTTAATTGTAGTCTTAAAACCATCCCAATGATAACAACTGGCAGGTCAAGTTGTACTCCACATGATGAAATCTGTATTAGATTATTTGTTTAAAGCAAGAAACTGATTGTGTAATAAAGTTTCAAGAGATGCTAGTCTTGTGCTGTCTCCACATTGCATCGACTGAGGTTATTTCTCACAGGGAAAGAGCTGTGCTTCAAGATAAACCCTGGTTCCCAGCATCAGAGACCGCTCGTCTCCCACAACACACGATGATGTTGTTTTTCTGTGTATTAACACTATACCCACATCTTCAGACGCTATCGATTTTATTCACCAAACTGTCATCCAACACCCCAACATGTGTCAGAAGATGAAAGTTCGGTTATCATGATTACCAACAAAAAGCATGAAATAAATCCTTTTCCTGTGAAATCTGCTGCAATGTCTGCAAGACTCTGTCAGCTATTATCAAGGTGTGTCTTATCATAGATACTACCAGCAGCTAGTTAGTCACAAAGTTACTTCCCATGGCACTACCGATCTCGGAGGTACCGACGATGCCTGTGGGACAGACTATCCCCAGTTCAAGATGTCCTGACAAGAGATATAGCTCCGTGAATGCTACAGTCAGGTAAAGATAGACATGCCTCTAAAAACAGGTATAAGAAGATGAGCTTGGTTGGCCTAGAGCACATGGCTTGGAAACTAAATGTCAACATTCATCATGCACAAGTGCCTTATTTCTGCGATCATCTACTTGTGAGGACCAGAATGAATGTGTAGTCTGCTATCAACTTTTGATGTATTTAGTTATCTTGTCAATTTTTAAAGCTTGAGAATTAATCAAAATATTATTTACACCATGAAAACATTTTCAAAAGAGATTCTCAGGCAGTGAGTGCACATGAAATACATAATATTTTAAATGCAAAAATGTCTTGCCAGGACATAAGAAATATCATTTTTTATCTGAACATTAAACAGCACTGACAAAATTCACATGAATCATAAACACAGACATAATTTCATAACACTTTAAATTTTTTTTTAATCAAACCTACACAGGGCATCTGCATAAGCTGCCTCAGCCCACACGTGAGTGTATCACAGCATACCGCAACAGCCAATTATTACCCAGCTCCGGTCTGTCTAAATGTGGCTGGGGGGGGGGGGGGCAAGATCTATGGCCAGGGGAGACTCATGAGGCAGAGAGGCGTGGCCGACTTGTTGACTACGCACCTCTACCTGCTATTGACATAAACATGTGTTTACACTCCCCAACACCCACCTCCTTGCCCATAAGGTTATCTATTAGACAGGTGCATATCTGTAAAATATTGGGAAAACTTTTCCACATTTGCATGCATGTCAGTATATTATTTCAAAATGTCTTTCATATTATCATTCATATAATCATTAATATTAACATTCATATTAACATTTATATTAACGCTCATATTAACATTAATATCAACCCTCATATTAACATTCGTATTAACGTTCATATTAACATTCATATTAATATTCATATTAACGCTCATATTCACGTTCATATTCACGTTCATATTAACATTCATATTAACATTCATATTCACATTCATATTAACATTCATATTAACGCTCATATTAACATTCATATCAACGTTCATATTAACATTCATATCAACGTTCATATTAACACTCATATTAACATTCATATCAACGTTCATATTAACATTCATATCAACGTTCATATTAACATTCATATTAACATTCATATCAACGTTATATCACTGTTCATATTAACGTTCATATTAACATTGATATTAATGTTCAAGGTGATGTGGTCGGTCTCTCTCAGGTCTGCACGTACCTCATGTAGCACTTGGAAGTCTGAACCAGCTCATTATACAGGACATAGGCAGGCTTGCACTGGAACAGTGCGGAGGACGGATGGATGGACACAGTCTTCCTCACTGACAGCTGGAATAAAGGTGGCAACATCACAGCATCAGACAAACATCTTTCATACAAAAAGAATGTATTTGTGTAGAATCTCCTGCTACCATGCAATCCTGTAGTCCTCACATCAAGTGAGTTTGGTTTTAATGGACACTGTGGTTCTATATAGTGGACATTGTGAGGCTCTATATAGTGGACACTGTGAGGCTCTATATAGTGAACACTGTGAGACTCTATATAATGGACACTGGCTCTATATAATGGACACTGTGAGGCTCTATATAATGGACACTGTGAGGCTCTATATAATGGACACTGTGAGGCTCTATATAATGGACATTGTAAGGCTCTATATAGTGGACACTGTGAGGCTCTATATAGTGAACACTGTGAGACTCTAAATAATGGACACTGTGGCTCTATGTTATGGACACTGGCTCTATCTAATGGACACTGTGAGGCTCTATATAATGGACACTGTGAGGCTCTATATAGTGGACACTGTGAGGCTCTATATAGTGGACACAGCAGTGTTGGGGCTCTATATAGTGGACACTGCAGGGTTGGGGCTCTATATAGTGGACACTGCAGAGTTGGGGCTTTATATAGTGGACACTGCAGGGTTGGGGCTCTATATAGTGGACACAGGAGTGTTGGGGCTCTATATAGTGGACACTGCAGGGTTAGAGCTCTATATAGTGGACACAGGAGTGTTGGGGCTCTATATAGTGGACACTGCAGGGTTGGGGCTCTATATATAGTGGACACTGCAGGGTTGGGGCTCTATATTGTGGACACTGTGAGGCTCTATATAGTGGACACTGCAGGGTTGGGGCTCTATATAGTGGACACTGCAGAGTTGGGGCTTTATATAGTGGACACTGCAGGGTTGGGGCTCTATTTAGTGGACACAGGAGTGTTGGGGCTCTATATAGTGGACACTGCAGGGTTAGGGCTCTATATAGTGGACACTGCAGGGTTGGGGCTCTATATAGTGGACACTGCAGAGTTGGGGCTTTATATAGTGGACACTGCAGGGTTGGGGCTCTATATAGTGGACACAGGAGTGTTGGGGCTCTATATAGTGGACACTGCAGGGTTAGAGCTCTATATAGTGGACACAGGAGTGTTGGGGCTCTATATAGTGGACACTGCAGGGTTGGGGCTCTATATATAGTGGACACTGCAGGGTTGGGGCTCTATATTGTGGACACTGTGAGGCTCTATATAGTGGACACTGCAGAGTTGGGGCTTTATATAGTGGACACTGCAGGGTTGGGGCTCTATTTAGTGGACACAGGAGTGTTGGGGCTCTATATAGTGGACACTGCAGGGTTAGGGCTCTATATAGTGGACACTGCAGGGTTGGGGCTCTATATATAGTGGACACTGCAGGGTTGGGGCTCTATATTGTGGACACTGTGAGGCTCTATATAGTGGACACTGCAGGGTTGGGGCTCTATATAGTGGACACAGGAGTGTTGGGGCTCTATATAGTGGACACTGTGAGGCTCTATATAGTGGACACTGCAGGGTTGGGGCTCTATATACTGGACACAGGAGTGTTGGGGCTCTATATAGTGGACACTACAGGGTTGAGGCTCTATATAGTGGACACTGCAGGGTTGGGACTCTATATAGTGGACACAGGAGTGTTGGGGCTCTATATAGTGGACACTGCAGGGTTGAGGCTCTATATTGTGGACACTGTGAGGCTCTATATAATGGACACTGTGGCTCTATATAGTGGACACTGCAGGGTTGGGGCTCTATATAGTGGACACAAGGAGTGTTGGGGCTCTATAGTTTGGACACTGCAGGGTTGGGGCTCTATATTGTGGACTGCAGGGTTGAGGCTCTATATAGTGGACACTGCAGGGTTGGGGCTCTATATTGTGGAAACTGTGAGGCTCTATATAATGGACACTGTGGCTCTATATAGTGGACACTGCAGGGCTGTGGCTCTATATAGTGGACACAGGAGTGTTGGGGCTCTATATAGTGGACACAGGAGTGTTGGGGCTCTATAGTGTGGACACTGCAGGGTTGGGGCTCTATATTGTGGACACTGCAGGGTTGGGGCTCTATATAGTGGACACTGCAGGGTTGGGGCTCTATATAGGGGACACTGCAGGGTTGGGGCTCTATATTGTGGACAATGCCTTCAGTCACTTACAGTGATGTAGTCGCCAGTCCTCTGCAGCTCAGCAGCGTTCATGAAGAAACCCGTGGACAGGCACCGTCTGTGGAGTACAGCAGTAACATAGACTCACATGCAACATTTCACCTAAACAGTACTCCTCCGACAAGGTCATTAACTGGACCTGATTTAACTTGGTGGGTAGTCAATGGAGTGTGAATGAATGTTGTTTTATGATGCAAGCTGTATCAGATGGTTAGACATATCATTTTTAGCATAAACAACAATCGACGTCATCTGGTAACAATTACACAGTATCAGCCAGGCCACACTTTGTAACCATCCAATCCTCAATGTAAGTCAACTCTGATGAAATGCATGGATTAATGGGAACCTATTCTCCCCTGGAATATTAACGGGTTAAGTCAGTCAAGAAAGCTGAACGTGAACATTTACAAAACAAGACATCACTCAATAAACACAGCACATGGTCATGAACAATACCATGAACAATGGCAGACATTGTTTATTGTTACGCAACAAAATAAACGTAATGTTTTCACAATCCTAGCTAATGTCTTGTAAATAATCACAACTCTTAGCATTGTTCCCTAAAAAAAATTGCATTAAATCTGATAATAATCAGTTAAAGTTACAATTCCTTTAACATGGTCAGGGAAAAACATTTGGTGGAAAAACAATTCTATCATCAGCAAAACCTCCGGAAAAATAGTAACAAAACTTTCATTCCAAATGGCAGTGAAAGCCAGCATCATTGACTTCACAAAGTCTGAAGAATTCTTTCAAATACTACAAGGTAAAACCACAATGAAATCAAAGAATCAGTCGCGACTGTTTTCACACGTCTGCCTCTTCAGCAACACCTGGCACCTGATCATCTTCCATGTTGCCTTTGCTGTGGTCTATTTCCAGCAGGCTGACATACAGACAGACAGCAGGATATGCAGACCCCACGTTTTACCTTGCCATCACTTCTGGCTGTCAGGGAGTTGCACTTGACCCCAACACAACAACAACATGGCTGTACTGGCTACTTCATATTTACATAGGTGCTCGAAAGACAGGAGACCTGCGTCACTCCAACTTACCCCCTCAACTTCGTCAAGCAGGAAAATACATTACATTCATTACATAGGTGGTTAAAAGTGCCTATAAATGGTAGTTAAGTTACATAAGGCCATCAAAATAAAGTGAGAGAAAAGCCTGAAGTGCTTCGGGTAGCTTTGGGGAAACGGATGAGTGGGTATGGTGCTGACCAACCACGAGTAGAGTCAGGGCAAGTCTGGGATTCACACCCATGATCATAGGATCCTGACTAAGGGAAGCAACTCTGCATAGTGAGTTGTGGTGCCACAATGCTCAAGTTGAAAGTAGTCACAGAACCTGTAGAAGTGACTTGGTTTTGGAAGGTTTTCCTAATATCCATCACAAGGCTACAGGGACTGGAATGAGGCTAGCATTTCAAGCACTGCACACTTTGTACAAGAGTCTGAACCATGGAAGCCCAGCATATTGGTGACATTTGTCTGTGCTGGTGTGTGGGTGTGCGTGAGTGGAGGAACTTGTAAGGTGTATTTTATGTAAGGAAGGTGCTAGTTTAGCATGGCAGCTCTTCATGCACACTTGTATTGACTTAATTTGAAAATGAGTTAAATTAACAACTGTTACACATGTTAAAGATTTCACATGTCATATTCTTTAGGTGACTCCTGCAGAGACAATGGGCATTTGTTGAATTCATGAAAGTGACCTTGACAATACTGAGCCATTACGTATATGGGACAAGAGTAGGCAAGTGAGTCAGACTGTTTAACGCCCCTTTTAGAATTGCAGAACATCCAAATGAACTTCACACAGTTTACCCATGTAGGGAATCAAACCTGGGTCTTTGACGGGACGGGGCAATGGCTTAACCACTAGACTACCTCACTGGCCTTATTTGCAGTATAAATTTCATGAATGTTTTATATTGTATCAAACATGTTATATCCTCTAAGGGGAAAGTTGTCAGCATACTAAGACTGGGAGATCAGTGGTTCAATCCCTGGGGGTGTCATACCAACAGACAAAAGATGGTACTTGTTGTTTCCCTGACTGGCGATCGGTATTAATAGGATTAAATAGGGACTGGTCAGCTTGTAGTCAGTATACAGTGTGTGAGTGGGCTATCCATGTTAAACTGTGGCATGGTATCACAGTGGCCCTGGAATAGTACAAGCAGCCACACATAAGACACATGCATGTTGCTATATAACTGCAATAAACTTGAACGTGACATTAAACCCCATTTCACCTCGCCTCATCTCAAAGCATACAAAACATTAAAACACCCGTCAAGGGAACACAGTGCAAGCAATACGTATTCTCAGCTCCCTCAGAAGTACACAACTCATCTTGAAGATTACAAATGATGATCTTAAAAGACCTTTTTTTTAACCTTTTCATAAATAATAACTGAATATCAAGCATCTTAATGACACCAAAAACCTATAGCAAGACGTAAGTGGAAAGGCCGTAAACTCTTAAACCTGTACAAGTATTTTTTCATGTGCCTCAAAGATCCTAACTTTTTCTGATTCTGGTCAACAGAACCTCTTGCTGTGACGTGTGTTTTCAAATACTTCAAACACTGCACACACCTTCCCAAACACACACCGAACTTGATACCATTGTAATGAGCATGCTCATCAACTCTGACCTTTAGGACAACCAACAGTTGGTCGAATTGGCGGTTTGCCGTCCCTCACAACAACGCCCGCCAAAATAACATGCTCAAAATAAAGAGAGAAAGGTTGGGTCTTACGTCACACACTCACGATTGTGAGCAGAAGTCAGGTGAGAGAATGGGTTTTTGTGCTTTACTGTACAAGTTGCACATTTCTCTATCAGAAGGTCCTCGTTTGTTTTCCCCAGTGGCAACAAGGATAGAACAGGAGCAATGTGGATGCCGTCAGCTGATCACCACTTGCCCAACAGCCTGGCATCCATTACAAGAATGCTGATTCCACTACCATAATTCTACTACAGAACAGAAAATACCCATCACATCCATAGAAAAACCATATGGAAATTAAGTATGAAAGTCATAGGGTTCCTATCGGAACCCTAAAATTAAGATTAAGTGTTCAGGGGTCTCCGTTTGACTTGCAAAGGCAATAATTATTAGTACAAATCCTAATTTCTAGATTATATAAATAATAAAAGCAAGTTGTCCCCATAAATGACAGTAGTTCTGTCGTCTTATGTAGACTTGCCTATAATAAAGATAGACTTACTATACATACATGAACTTATCTTTCAGTACAGCCTTGGAGCAAGGCTAGGTCTCTGAATTCAAATACAATCAAAGGAATCATCACAAATACTAGGGCCCCTCAAACAGTAATAAATAAATGTGACTAAAATAACATCCTCTTCCTATTAATTCACTTCAGTCATGTCTTATATTGTAAAAGATATTTCTATAAAAAGGTTTCTTTTATATCTTAATGAAGAAACAAATACCTTCAGTGCTTGTATGTTCAGTGGTCTTACATTTTAGAATATCTACGGTAATCACTGCATTACCAGGAATAGGTTACAGAGTTAAAGGGAGCTTACTGCAGTCACAGATACTAACAAGGTGGTGGTAATACATGCTTGATAAGATAAATGTATATATATCACACAGAGAGAGGCAACATTACCAGGGTGATGATATACCAACAATACATCACATCTCTGTGTATGATAACACTACTCGGGGACGCTCGAGTTGTCCGCTAGGGGAAAGCCAGGGAGAAGGCTTATTATACAATGATTTATTATTCTTATTATACAATGATTTATTATTCTTATTATACAATGATTTATCATTCTTATTATCCAATGATTTATTATTCTTATTATACAATGATTTATCATTCTTATTATACAATGATTTATCATTCTTATTATACAATGATTTATTATACAATGATTTATTATTCTTATTGTACAAAGATTATATTATTCTTATGGTACAAAGATATATTATTCTTATTGTACAAACATATATCATTCTTATTGTACAAAGATAAATCATTCTTATTGTACAAAGATATATGATTCTCATTGTACAAAGATATATTATTCTCATTGTACAAAGATATATTATTCTTATTGTACAAAGATATATTATTCTAATTATCAATGATTTATTATTCTTACAATTCAGACAGATCAAATCTGTTACAGAGTAGGTTAGAAAAACAGATCAATTTGCTGGAAAATCAAAATGTACAAACTAGATCCTCCTGAATCGCCCCGCCATGTTGATGTCCTACTGAGGGTTCTGTACCGTCACCTGCCTCGTCTGTGCAGACAGTTGGTGGCACTGATACTGTTAGTTAGGGGGGAATCTCCAGACACCCACCAAGGATATGTCTCCCGTGCTAAAGTCAGTTGTCACTGAGACAGACTTTTTATTGGTTTATAGGCTGGGGAAAAAATAGATGAAGAAAGACCTCTTTCCTGTTCTCATAAAATTGATCAGATTCTTTTGCTTTGTTTTTCAAGCAGTCTTTCAGGGAAGAGCGATCATCTTATAATATTCTTATTGTTATGACATTACATTTTGATAACAACGGTGAGCAAATAATTTTTTTTGCTGGTTCAGAGAATTTGTCTTGTTTATACAATATTGGTGGTAGGAACTTATTTTAGTCATAAAATGGATATGTCTATGGTCAAAATATAAGTTTAACAAAAGTCTCAATTAACTTTCTGAATGTCCTGAATGCCATTTTCCCACCTCAATGTCTGCACAATGACCTGTCATACTGAAGGGCTGTAACTCCTATCAGTCTATAGCACTTCAAACTTTGCAATAAACACTTCAAAAATGTATTTCGTATTCCCCATGAATCCTCTTCCCAACACAAACTAACCTGAGTGATATATCATGTTAGCTATTTTTTATACCATTAAGAGTTGATGGTGTAAAAAGAATATCAGAAATGTCATCTTAATTCTATTTTCATTTTGCTACTTTTCACGTCTGAACAAATATAAAATTAATTGTCTAAAGCATTTGGTACAGCAGTTTCTGAGATGTATCATTCCTGGCATGAACAAATCTGAATTCCACTGTCTTACTTCACAGGACTGCAATATTTCAGATTCATAAACCTTGTGATTTCATTGAAGATTTATAAATATTTTCACTGGTCATATTTTTTCATTTAAAGAGGAAAGGGTTTTCCCTTAAAGCCATGAACGAATCTCAGTCCTATTATGATGATAGACATCCTCTTGCAGATTCAGTCTCATCTAATCCACTCAATGATACTCTTGTGTTCAGTCAGTTCTCCAGGGTCACGATAAATAATGAACAAATTAGGGCTGGGACGAGTCCAAGTTTACTATCAGGTCACCCGACCCCCTATTCCTCCACCAGTGGGTACTCACTGTAGGTCTCTAGAGATGGCTACAAAATGAGTGAGTGAGTGAGTACGGTTTTACGCCGCTTTTATTTCCAGCAATATCATGGCGGGCGACACCAGAAATGAGCTTCACACATTGTACCCATGTCGGGAATTGAACCCGGGTCTTCGGCGTAACGAGCAAACGCTTAAACCAGTAGGCTACCCGACCGCCCCTGGCTACAAAATGACCAATTGAGAATTGTTTCACCGGAGCTCTGGTAAAATCTATTAAGATATATGTATATAACGATCTGATCATGCCTACACTGATGTTGACTAAAGCTTTATCTTGACTCAAAGATATGATGGTCAGAATGAATGCTGCATAGTCAGAAAGAAATGTGAACATTAGCGACTAGTTGTGTGACCATGGAGTCTTATTGTTATTGTCATTAAACAGTAAATCACGTGATAACCACGGGTCCAGGTAGTCCTGTGGGTACCCGGTTCCTAGTCAGGACTCACCCGACCTGACTACCCGAGTTACCCATCCCAGCCCTAGAACATACCCTATCAATTCTATGAATAAAAGCACTAGACATTTACAAGTCACACTGAGTCAGTCTGGACAATTGTTCCGCTATGTCATGGTGACATGCCCCCATCTGTGATACAGGTGCAGTGCTCCCTGTTCATTAGCCAGTTGAAGAGTCCAGCAATAATAAGCATATCATACACAGGAAATACACCATCATTATGAACGAATTAAACCCCCTCACCTAATGGCGGTGGTGTCCTGTCCACATGACTGTATCGGTAGTTGTTGACGCTGCACGATGTCACGCAGCTGCCGCCGCACCTCCAGCGCCGTCTTCATGTTGCGCATGTTGATGAAGTTCTCCCGACACCAATCCTGCAGCAGAAGACAGTTGGAGAATGAAAACACTGCGTCCCCATCTGTTGCCTAAATAGCCAGCAGATTCAAGCGTCATGCGTAGCTACATCTTTTTAATGTTTGTTCAAAGCAGATATCCAAATTCTTCAAACTCTCTTCAACATGCACCCCGGGCCCAGAGAGAATGTGGCAGCTGATCTTGCAATGATTCACAACAAACAGTTCAAACCCGCACAATAAGTTCACATGCTCTCCAAGGTCTATAAGCATCAGTCTTGTCATCCCTTGCTCTTTTTATTTGCTGAAAGTCACCTTTGTATTTATTCCTCAAATCTGGAGGGAGAACAAAGTTTTCCTGGAATTGAACAGGGAGACTGACATACACATGGATGGTTAACTCTTATCATTACCTGTCAAGACATCTAACGATCTTGACTTGCTGGCACCATTTTGCAAAACTCCATACAAGACAAATGAAAACCTTAATAAACCTACTACCACTTCTGCCTGTAGTATTATAGGTATTTTGCTATCTCATAGTAACCTTGTGAGAGGAACTACTTTTAAGTAAGACCTGCTGAATGGTTTTACATTTGAAATTTAAGACCTGCTTGGAGGTTTTACAGTTGAATTGTATATACCGATATAAAATATGCATCGTACGTTGATTTTGTAACTGGCTAAAATGTCACAATTTATTCACATGAAAATTCCATGAATCGAACCTACAATCTCACATATCATGATCAGTATTGTTACCCACTGTTTTCCAAATAAGCCATGGGTGTTCAATCAAACATGTCATGACTTCAGTTGTCTGCATGCTTCATGTGGTCTTTCTCTCGCTGTCATCAAATTGTTATATACCGTGACTAGTTTATTGTTTCACTAAAAGGTATCCTGGTGTTTCTTATTCTTTCCAGTATTTCTTGCATTTAGATGGATCATAAGTTATTCATAACACTCTTCGGCTTTGGTTGAAAAAGTATGACGTACGAATATTACGTCCACTTTGCTTCCCGTTCACTCAAGATCTTTGTATTTACTGACACCAAATTGTTCACCATTAATTCTGTAATGGTAAAATGGAGTAACCATACTGTGTTTACAATGTACAGCTATGTTTCCTGTACATTTGACATTTCAGTTGTGCCCCCAAACTAACTACTGGATGGTGAAGAAGCCTTCACCAGACTTTCCCCAGCATGTAACAAGCTTCATGAAGACTTCACCCTAACAAGACCATGCATGTCAGCCCTCATCATGTAGATGGACAGCATATGGACTGGGTTAACTGATGCTTGGGGCACTTAATCACACTTTAACCTCCACAGCACAGGGGATAGCAACATTAAGAGGCAACAACAGGTAGGATCTTTAATGAATGTGTGGGCTGAAGAAACACAGAGATTGACTCAAACAGTATCTTGTGTGTTCTGATCTAAAACAGATGCTACTCTGCTAATAGTTGACAACTGCTCATGTATTAAAAAATGTTAACAGTCCAGGTTTTATGGGCAGAAAATCCCATGTACAGGCTCTGTTTCTACAACTCTTGCAGAAATCAAAGTCCTTCACAGATAGCAGGAAGGAAACAGGCCCTAATCACGACCACCTGGCACATCAATAGATATAAGGTGTCAGGAAAACACTATCTGCTAAACAAACAGCATGTACCGAGCCAAGTAATGAGACTTATGACAAAAAAATAAGAAATCTATCAATGTAGACAACAGTGCAGGAAAAAGTCGAGATTACTAAATGCCTGTGACATATTCTGTGTCTTCTACGCCACATAACATGTGTTCTTATGCCGAAGAGTGAAAGAAGTGATGTCTGTTGATGGATCACACACAATGTTTGTGCAGTAGGTCGTCTACACACATTCATATCTGCCAGTTACAAAGCAAGGCCAACAGAAGACCTGTCAAAAAGATGTTTCATAGTTCAACAAGCGACACACATCCATGGTAGAACTCATGCAGGATCTTGGGCATACATTGCATATTGCTAGATCTTACAATACTCAACTTTAGCAGTTCATTTTGTAATAGATCATATAAAATACAGAACTGGTATGTACTGTAAACAGCTTTATTTCTGCGCCGTTAAAATATTGCGAAATGTCACACCAAAGACAATACTGCGAGATATTTTTGCGAGTTGCCATGTTGAAATGACCTCTCGATTACCAAACAATAGACAGTATCTCTCCAAAGTTAGTTAATCTGAGTTGGCCGAAAAGTTTACCGGGTGGGATTGCGAACAATTATCAAATACGATAATTGACTCAACTCAGTGTCATGACTGTGAGTTTGAATGCAAACAAAATTGTGGACAAAATTGCAAAGGACACTGACGTTATCAAGCGAGGTTGGAAGAAGGCAGGATTACTGTGAGGCGACAGTGACACTAATTGGTCTGTTTACACCGTCATTTGTGATGTATTGTGTGACCATTCTGCATTCATTTGTGTTTTTAACTTATTGAGTAACTTGTGGTTCTGGTTGATGATTTCTAAATTTGATGACGTGTTGCAATGTATAAAGTATGTATGTATTATTTATACTTATTTTTGCATTTTTAATTTTTGCGACTGAGTCTCGTTCGCAAAACTCGCAATAATAAAACGTCACAAAAAAATCCCTGTTCACAGTATACATACAAAATTCCATGAAAACGATGAGTCCACAAAGCAGGCTTGAAATTACTAGTGCTGCCGAGCCAATGCCAGACATAAAATAGGAAATGGCACATTTTTATGTACCGTGACTTGTGGGCATGGTCATTTAAAACAAAAGTACTTACGTTAATTAAATACGTCTTGACAAAATTAAACTGTGAAATGAAAGAGTTTTCCCCAATAGTTGCTTGTTTGACTAAACAACTTCCTGTTGTAAAATCAATTGGCAGTATTCAGTGATTTTCGTTGACTGTATCTTACAGATGTTTGACGAGATGTTCTAGATTGCACGCAATACATTTGAATGTAATCACACCTTTCAATATTTTGACGGAGTATCACAAATATCATGTAGGTCTTAAGTTTCAAACGGAAGTGGTTAATCGTGTTTATTGTTGTTAAAAACCTAGCAGACGATCGCTATTTGTTATAATTATTGGGTAATAAAGACAAGGCACACCTAAACTGAATTAGTTTTTCTAATTTCGAGCCCTGACACCATTAAATGTCTTTATGTTTGTGGAATATGTAATTAAACCTGCTTTGATGCAATGAAGGATGTAGAGGCATGTTTTTCTATAACATCATCCTAACGCTACAATTAACCCTGCGCGGGATTGTAGACAGGTGCAGGAAGTGAAGTGGGAAGCACGAAGGCTTGAAGAACAAGTCCATATTTGAGACATCCCTTGAAGAAATGATCACATGTTTACATGACGTCAACCTGGAGATGGTAACAGTTAGGACAATACAGTCCTGTCATGCTGTAGGCATGCACCTTCCACAGATAAGACTTGGCTTGCCATGCTTCTGAGTCATCTAAGGTACCATTGATGGCATCACAGTTTGTTTATGTTTTGTTTTAGTACAATATTCCAGCTATATCCTTGCAGCCTCTAAAAAATACATGTGCAGGAGAGTCCACTACAACCAGGGTCATCAAGGCGCTATACAAGATCCCACTCTGAGGGTGTCACTACATGTGTGGGAGAGTCCACTACAACCAGGGTCATCAAGGTGCCATACAAGATCCGACTCTGTGGGTGTAACTACATGTGTGGGAGAGTCCACTACAACCAGGGTCATCAAGGCGCTATACAAGATCCCACTCTGTGGGTGTAACTACATGTGTGGGAGAGTCCACTACAACCAGGGTCATCAAGGTGCTATACAAGATCCCACTCTGTGGGTGTAACTACATGTGTGGGAGAGTCCACTACAACCAGGGTCATCAAGGCGCTATACAAGATCCCACTCTGTGGGTGTAACTACATGTGTGGGAGAGTCCACTACAACCAGGGTCATCAAGGCGCTATACAAGATCCCACTCTGTGGGTGTAACTACATGTGTGGGAGAGTCCACTACAACCAGGGTCATCAAGGTGCTATACAAGATCCGACCCTGTGGGTGTAACTACATGTGTGGGAGAGTCCATTATAACCAAGCACATGGTCATCACAGTGCAGTGATGAAGCCATGTGTGGGTGTAATCACATCTGCAGGAGAGTCCACTACAATCAGGGCACATAGTCAATGCAGTGCTGTGCAGTTAATCTATCACAATGTTCTTGTAAGAGGTGACAGAAAAATGGTATTGTGGCGGTGCAAGTGAGAATGGTATTGTGGCGGTGCAAGTGAGAATGGTATTGTGGTGGTGCAAGTGAGAATAGTATTGAGGTGGTGCAAGTGAGAATGGTATTGTGGTGGTGCAAGTGAGAATGGTATTGAGGTGGTGCAAGTGAGAATGGTATTGTGGTGGTGCAAGTGAGAATGGTATTGTGGTGGTGCAAGTGAGAATGGTATTGTGGTGGTGCAAGTGAGAATGGTATTGTGGTGGTGCAAGTGAGAATGGTATTGTGGCGGTGCAAGTGAGAATGGTATTGTGGCGGTGCAAGTGAGAATGGTATTGTGGCGGTGCAAGTGAGAATGGTATTGTGGTGGTGCAAGTGAGAATGGTATTGTGGTGGTGCAAGTGAGAATGGTATTGTGGCGGTGCAAGTGAGAATGGTATTGTGGTGGTGCAAGTGAGAATGGTATTGTGGTGGTGCAAGTGAGAATGGTATTGTGGTGGTGCAAGTGAGAATGGTATTGTGGCGGTGCAAGTGAGAATGGTATTGTGGTGGTGCAAGTGAGAATGGTATTGTGGTGGTGCAAGTGAGAATGGTATTGTGGTGGTGCAAGTGAGAATGGTATTGAGGTGATGCAAGTGAGAATGGTATTGTGGCGGTGCAAGTGAGAATGGTATTGTGGTGGTGCAAGTGAGAATGGTATTGTGGTGGTGCAAGTGAGAATGGTATTGTGGTGGTGCAAGTGAGAATGGTATTGTGGTGGTGCAAGTGAGAATGGTATTGAGGTGATGCAAGTGAGAATGGTATTGTGGCGGTGCAAGTGAGAATGGTATTGTGGTGGTGCAAGTGAGAATGGTATTGTGGTGGTGCAAGTGAGAATGGTATTGTGGTGGTGCAAGTGAGAATGGTATTGAGGTGATGCAAGTGAGAATGGTATTGTGGCGGTGCAAGTGAGAATGGTATTGTGGTGGTGCAAGTGAGAATGGTATTGAGGTGATGCAAGTGAGAATGGTATTGTGGTGGTGCAAGTGAGAATGGTATTTTGGCGGTGCAAGTGAGAATGGTATTGAGGTGATGCAATGGCAAATAACATACACCAGCTGAACTTGGTCTGTGAAATAAACTATTGGTCGTATTTATTTGATCAACAGTGCATGTTTTGATTGATCTTACGGGCAAGAATGAAGTGTACTCGACACCTGCCAGTTTAGAAAGGGATATGCACAAGCTCCTTTCTTAGTAATGTTTTATGTTTTTCAGATACCATTTCTTGTTGCCTCTCTTAAATAACAGTTTGGGTGGAGGGCTTGGCCCTACACAACAGCTTGAATTACATCAGTTAATGTAAAGTTTAATTACCAAAGTCAATACAAATTCTACCATGACATTTTTGCTACAGAACCCTCTATAAATATATTAAGCCCTTAAACACCAAGAAATTATTTGGTGAGTCCAAACAGGTTGCGACAAAATTAAAACCTATACCTTTGGACAACTTCTTTTTGAAAAACTATGTCTTTCAAACCTTTATTTTCTGAACTAGTCAAGACAATAGGTATTTTAATATTGAACTTATTCAATATTACTCATTGTAATATTTGTTTCATTAATAACTACCCATGTCCCGTTTTCGGAATGTTCCAAGATAGTGAATCTTTGTACCCATCTAGCACAGTGTTAAAACTGCTCTTGCCGTCATGGTAGAATGAATTCTATAAACCTACTGTGTTTTTAAATTTGATGTAGTCCCACTGTAGAGTAGACATTCACTCTACAATGGAACTACTTCAGATTACAAAACACAGTAGGTTCATCTCCTAAATAGTACCTCTTTGTTGAAATGTGTAATCAAAAGATGTCACTGATGAGCTTGTCACAAGCCATTAGGGAACTTCTCTAGATTTTGGGGTAGAATAGGTCTTCAACAACCCATACTTGCCGTAAAAGGCGACTATGCTTGTCGTAAAAGACGACTAATGGGATCGGGTGGTCAGGCTCGCTGACTTGGTTGACTCGGTCCCAATTGCGTGGATCGATGCTCATGATGTCAATCACTGGATTGTCTGGTCCAGACTCTATTATTTTACAGACCGCCGACATATAGCTGGAATATTGCTGAGTGAGGCGTTAAACAACAAACAAACAAACAAACAAACAAACAAAAATCTTTTCAAATACTTTTCCGATGTTTACGTCAAAGTTTTGGAGGATATGGACTACTTTGATATTCAGTGTTGATGTTTAATCATATTAAACCACACCTATGTAAGCGATGTAAAATTTTCTGTATATTCAGAGCTTTATTGCCCTATTTTTCAAATAGTGGTCTACACTGTTGTGTGCGGCCATATTAGCAGCATCAAACAAACTTGGCAGATAGACGTCTGGTAATAGACCTACTCATGTTTGGTCTTTAATACATGACTTCAGCAAAGTATAATTCATCAAACAGCAACTGATCTTTCTCCAAATGAACCCCTTTACCTGCCAGTCGTACATGAGCCAGCAGCTGTTAGGCTATTCTCTTACTGACAGACCAAAGCCTCCCCATGTCTGCAGGGGCTTCAGCACATTTAACCTATTACTGCTGACTCAACCATGTTGTCAGAGATCCCCACGACTCAGCATCTGCTGGGATTCAAACCTGACCTCTTGGTGGCAAGCCAAGCCAAACACCTCCTACTGTCTGAAAGCAATTACTTTCCCCTCCCCAGGAACTTATCTGCATCACATACATCCACCACTAAACACTTGGTACAGCGTCAGGGACAACACTAGCCATGGCTACAGAGGCAGCTGTTACCTGGCAGTAATTAATGCACCTCGGCCAGGTATGATAACACCATACGTTAAGCCAACCAATACCTTATTATACATATGGTGGCCATCTTGTTTCTCTGTGTGAAGCCAATGAAACTAAACTGAATTTCTAGGCCATGATATTTATCAGTCAGGACTTATCATATTAAGGAACGGCTATTTGTATTAAAAGATACTGTTAGTATTCTGTAAAAGATACTGTCAGTATTCTGTAAATCCAGGCCAAACCTTGTTTTTCTTTTGAGCAATAGCCTCTCATTTGAAGTGAGGAAGTATTGAAATATCAGTTCTCCATCTTTTCAGCCACCCTTGTCTCTCAAATATCATATGTTATCAGTAAATTAACATTGAAACATCAGCTAAATCACATAAACTGGCCAATCAGATGGAATGAATGAGTGAGTACTGAAACAAGTGCTAAATCAATTACAGCAACCTCTCATATGGACTCAGTGAGTGAGTAATGAAATTTCAGCTTCGTCACAAGTCTAGTCTCTCTTCCCCATTGGAGCTGCTCTCTCATTGGACCCAGTGGTCATTCCCAGCCATGTTACATTTACGTTCAACAAGTGAGTGAGTGAATGAGTATGGTTTTACGCCGCTTTTAGCAATATTCAAGCAATATCACGGCGGGGGACACCAGAAATGGGCTTCACACATTGTACCCATGTCGGGAATCGAACCTGGGTCTTCGGCGTGACGAGCGAACGCTTTAACCACTAGGCTACCCGACCGCCTCTTACGTTCAACGAAGGCAGGCTGTAGAGACTCTCAGCAGCAATCCCAGACATGAACATGGGAGTCCCAAGTTGACACACTTCAAGTCTACATCTGACATGTATAGGACTACCATGGATATCAGAGATGTCATAACAATAGTGAATGTACTTGCTGACTATTCATAGAGGTAATTTCCAAGTATGAAACAATACCAGAGGATCGAGAGAAGAAATTAAGAAAATGAACAGTCTAAAGTTTGATTGTATTTCTTATCAGAATAGCAGCATAATGTCAACTAGCATAATACAACTGACTAGTCTTAATGAGTCAAATACTGTATACTGTATTTGCCCAGGGCGCTGTCAAAATTAGAAATAGGGGGCTCTTATTAGAATATTATTTTGGTGTAAAAAACAGAGTTGAAAGATATATATCGTGGTTTATGCTTACAGCCTGAAGTGTTTAAGTACGACAGATATATTTTTCCAGAATGTAATTGCCCATAATTAAGGGTGCATGTAGCACACGAGTGAGTACTATATGTGAATTAATAAATCTTGTGTACATTGATCAATCGGACGGGGTGCTAATTGGGATTGTTCACTAGCCAATATATTAGCAAATATCGCAGTGTGCGCTTATTAGAGTGGGACGCTTATTACGTTGAATACGGTAACCATTCTTTGTGGCATCCAAGTAGACTAGCAGAGCATACTAATCTTGGTTGTCACTGCACAGGAAGCAACACATAATGTAATGTCTGGTAAAGCCAGCAGGCCAATCTAAGCGGCATGAGTTGCACAACGACGTGCATCACTTGCCATGGATACCACGCTTGATTTACAAGTCCGTCACAACCAGCGAACACCTCAAATTTTGACAACAGTTTATCACTTAGCTCAACATACAGGATTTCATAAAGCTACATTTGCAAAAAACAAATATTCTAGTACCTTGTTTCCCCCGACCCCCTTGTACGCCTTGTAGATGTTGAGCAACGTGATGCTGTCTCCTTCACTGGAGATGAACTTCTTCCTTGCTGCAAGAGCCTCTTCTCTCTGTCAGGGAAATAAACAGGGATTTGCAATAACATGACAATTTTATATCAATATCTTTATTGGACGTTCAAAGAAAATTTATATCATTAATAGAATAGTTGGTCAAGATAGTGTTCAAAGAAATTAAGAATTAATGTTAAGGTGCTCTTGACATAACCCTATGCTAAAAGTTATCAATTTGGAGATCCCTTGATTCAAATATACTTCTCAAAAGAAGTTAAGAATCTCCCAATTCTTTCATATTACTATACAGTAAACTACGGTTATAACAAACTCAAATGGACCACTAATTTTAGTTTGTTATAACCGTTGTTCGTTATAAACATATATATACAACATCTATACAGCAAATGGCTGGGACCAAAAATAAGGTTTGTCATATTCGTCAGTTTGTTTTAAGCGTGTTCGTTATAAACGTATTTTACTGTAGTTAATCTGTCATGGCATGACGTTCAACTACAGTAATACTACAAAGATCAAATATTACTAGAAAGATCAAAGGCCTTACTACTATTCCAAAATAAATAATACCTCTTGAGAAATCCCATGCATTGTAGCTCACCTAAATAAGTAGTCAACAGTTTAATATGTCAACAAGACCGGCCCTTAACAAAACTGCTTTCAGCATTACTATTCAAATATTTTCTACACAAAATACTGAATGCAAATGTATTAACAGATAGGAAACAAGAAACTAAATTTCTAGTGTTTCTAAATCTGCAAAAATGAATGTACTCTTGTAGAACATTGTTGCAATACACAACAGTAAAATTAACTTTAAATGAAAAACTCCAAGGAGAATAATATTTCTATTGCCGTACATTTTTTCCAAATGTTTACTGGCCAGGTGAGCTCAAGAATTAATAAAACTGTAAAACAAATAACAATTGTGTTCACGCATGGAAATTCCTGGGAGTCTGAATTCTTATTTTGTCTCCAAGCAGAAACATGACACTTCCTCAGTGTCTCACTAATGCAGGCGCTGTCTGAGAGTGGAGCTATTTATTAAGTTAATATTAGCATTATCTGTATGTTTATTTTACCCATTAAAGAAAAAAAATAATGCTGTACGTATTGAATTACAGAGTGCAACAATTGCACAATTCAAGACTGGGTGTGTACAACGGCTACAACGTAAAGTCTCTCGACTCTAGATTAAACCTACATGAATGTGTTTTGAGTTAGCATCTCAACTGTGTTAAGCATAACGTAACACGAGTCATCTTCAAAGACCACATGCATCAAGTTTGCCGTTGATGTTCATTACCCCACATTCATACAAGCACTTTATTTCATTACCCAGTTGGTTGTTTAATGCCACTTCATGAGGCTTCCAGACCGGGCAGCAGTGGTAAACCAAACTCACTGACAGATACCCATGGAAACAAAGATGGGGGATAGAAGTTAGAATCACACTGCAGTGGGAGCAATTAAACAAGTTTTTACATGAAGGCGTGAAAACTTTCCACCTAAGGCAACGACCAACAGAAAATAAACTCGGGTGGGTGGATGGGGCATGTGTTGGCGAGAGCTAGTCTACCATGTGGTATATGACTGTGCCTTGTACACATTGGAGTCTGGGTGAATCCAACCAGCGGTTGATTAAAGTCTGGAAGTTAATTTAAGGTACCGACGTTTACTACAATATCTGAAAAACTATTGGACCTACTCCAGTCAAAGTTGGTATGAGATTATTAAACAGTCATACATAACTGGATATTACATTTAAAGACAATCGGTGCATGAATAAAAAATTTGTCTATTTAGCTATCACTATACTTCATCAACAACCTTGCGTGATTCCCGTGGAACCTTTCGAGTTGAGCTGATTGGTTCAACTGTGTCATATGGCTCTGTGACGCAGGGGTAGCATTATGCAGATGGCTGTTACAATGAATGCTCGTTCCACCCTTGACGAACAGGTCTGGTTGTTGATGAAATATAGTGATAGCTAAATAGACAGATTTTTTATTCATGCACCGAATGTCTTTAAATGTAATATCCAGTTATGTATGACTGTTTAATAATCTCATACCAACTTTGACTGGAGTAGGTCCAATAGTTTTTCAGATATTGTAGTAAACGTCGGTACCTTAAATTAACTTCCAGACTATACATGAGAATGCTCCATCTCATTGTGGTACGATGACACACCATCAGCCAGGTCAGACATTGTTCACACTCTCATGACATGCATCAGGTACTGGGGACCTATTCTGCCCCGACTATGAATCTGGAAAGACAGATGGAGGCAGGCAATGTGAATACTGACACTACAACAGGAGGCAACAAGAGGGCCAGGAAGGGACGCTGTCACAGTCTTCAAGCCATAGTATTACGAAACAAGCATCAGAAGATTCACAGCACAGCTCATCTTGCACAGGTCCGGCAGCTATGGAACAGATCTCTGTTCAAATGATGGAGGGGAACGTTTATTGCATGGCTGCTGCACCTGCCACACAGAAACATTTTGGGCCCCTGACTCCTTATGCTTTCCTTTGTTCTTTAGATGTTACATGGCTCTATCACATAACATTGCTGACTGTATTACAAATCAACATTTGCTCGCTAATTCGGGGCGAGTTGATGCTACTCCCGGGAGCAACAGATTTCTGTGATTTCTCCATCACATAACATTGCTGACTGCATTACAAATCAACATTCACTGGTTAATTCACTAAAAGCATACATGCTTGAGTTGTGTTGTGTTTTATAAATGTGGCCATGGTATACTGTAAATAACAAAGTCTGTGAGGAAAACCAGAGGTTGATGTCATGAGCAACAATCCATCTTAACAGGATATGATGACATGTACATGATCAGCCAGGTCACACACAGTAACCATACAAAACTAACATTAGTCGACCCTAACATCGAGTGAGGCTCTACAGGGGTCCCTCAATCCCCCAAAATGCTCAACATCTATGCAATATGCCAGGGAAAACTAAGTATCAGGTCACAGGAACCCATTCAGCTATAGTGAGCAAGTTTGACGCTGGTTTTATGGAGTGAGTAAATACTGTAAATCTGGAAAGTTCAGCAAGCAGGAAAGTACTGTGAAAACTGTGATTGACACACATTCGCAATAGTTTCATGACACAGTTGGTTTTGCAGACCAACAACAAACAAAAATTTCTTTTATTCACTTCAAACATTGTCAACTAGCCAGTGCATGATCAAACAAATAATTCCTCCCCTCCTGTTTCTTTCATTACACATTGTCACCCATTGTCAACAGTCTGATCGGGAAAGTTCACAAACCTGCCACAGCTCGTCATGCTTCTTACATAACAGGAGTAGTCCACACATATGCCAGCCTGCCTGTCTTGTTAGACAAACAAACTTCCTTGTCAACAACACATGCATCTACTGCTTAAAAATCACTGACTGACACCGAGTTACCATTTCATCACGCCACTTCCTACTTATGAAAATAACACATGCAAAAGTAGCTTTGATCTCATCAACAAGGTGTCACAAAACTTTCCACAAAGTTTATTTTTTTATTTTTGTTAATCTCTGTTATTTCATCCATGTGACAGTGGTCTGTAGACAATCCAGTGATTGACATCATGAGCATCGAACCAAGCAATTGGGATACGATGGCATGCATTCACCAAGCCTGACCACCTGACCCCTTTATTTGCCTCTTACGACAAGGGCGAAACCGCATTATCGGTGGTTCGAGAAGGGAGCTAACTCCGTTTGCCTAAACGAAAGTTCGAGCTGGGCCCACATTCGAAACTAAACGCACTTGTTGTTGTTGTAAACAAACCCGCATTACAAACTGCTATTTTGTCCATTTAAAATAAGTATTATGACTTATAATTGGATTAAAATGTACAAATGCGATGGCAATACAGCAGAACTCACTTCTTCGAACATCGCCAAACTAGGTCGTGGGGTTATTAATATTCATGACTTATTCCTTTTATGGAACAAGTTCTCGGAAAAGTTTGAGGCTTGTATCATGTCCGAGGTCAATTCAAGTGCAGACATATTTTCAGGCTTATATCGCCACCAACACTTATGATTAGATTGATGTGTTATACTGGAAAAGGTAGAATGAGTGGTATTGCCTCTGTAAATTTAATTTGAAGTAGATTTAAGTTTCTTGCTTTGTAGCTATTTTTGAAAACTAGTGTGGTCAGCTATGATGACGTTATTCAAACTTCAAAGATGTTTGTGCCTTTCATGGAATTAACATCACACGAAATGATTTATAAAGATATTTCCCATCAATATTACAAAATATGAATAATATATAATGTCACATACCCATGCAAAGTAATGGCAAATGTGAGCCCACTAGCCTAAATGACTTCGTCAACCCAATGAAACCCAGCGATTTACAAATGTGGGCCCACCTGTTTCGATTACTATAAGACGGGAACAATGTGGGCCCACATTTTAGAAAATGGTTATAAGTAAGCCAAGCTAATGAAGCTTAGCGATTTTTGAATGTGGTCCCTCCTGTTGCAATCACTATGACGGAAGAACATCAACCCACTAGGCGATATACAAATATGACCCACTTGTTTCGATCACCATATATATCGGGAACAATGTGGGCCCACATTTGAGAAAATGATTATCAATATTTAAGTAGAATTTCGCGATTAATAAATGTGGTCCCTCCTGTTGCAATCAATATGACGGAAGAACGTCTGCCCACATTTATTAATTGATTATCAGAACAAACGAAACAACCTAACGAAGCTAGGCGAAATACAAATGTGGGCCCACTTTTTCGAACACCATAGATGACGGGAGAGATGTGGGCCCACATTTTAGAAAATGGTTATCAGCACTAAACCAATCTTAGAAGATGTACGAATGGAAACATAAATATATAATGCATTCAAACATTTAATTAAGAATACGTTTTACCTTAGAGATAAGCTGGGCATTTGATAGCTGGACCAACAACGTACAGCGTGGGTGACGCCATTCCTCGCAAATACGAAAACAACGGAGATAGATCCCGTTTAAAATTAGAGTGACCTCCCTTTCCCAATATGAACCACTGATAATGCGGTTTCGCCACGACAAGCATAGTCGCCTTTTACGGCAAGCATAGGTTGCTGAAGACCTATTTTAACCCGGACCTTCACAGGCAAGACACAGTTAAGGCTATTGTAAGCCACTTGCAATAATTTCATCACACAAAATCTCTCCAGCTTTACATTATATATCACAGCTGCCAGCATATATTCGAATCTGGTCAAGCAATCCCTAGAGGAAATTTCTGTGGGATCCCAATGGGAAATTTGGTTGTGATCCCGTGATTGAAAACATGAGCATCGACCTAGGCAATTGGGATACAATGACATATCCAGTCACAGAAAGCATGGGCACACACCCACATCATAGGGCATGATGACACGCGATCTGTCGTCACAAAGCCTGGCCACCCAATCCCCTTTTCAGTCATCAAGCATGAGGTAATGATCTAGAATGTCGACAGGGTCACCGCAGTCATGCAGTCTCAGTGACTCCAATGCCAACAGATACCACAATGAGCTCCATGGAGTGAATAAGGACCCAGCAACACCCCAGTTTAACCACAGTGCAACACGCATTTCAATTGGCAAGAATAACTCACACACAAACAGTGACATTTGTGTTATTTTCTCATAAAAGTTGAGGAGCATATGTTCAAGGTAGATAATTCGACATGATGGAATGCTATTCAGTATTGAAGCCCACTCTAATTCATCAGCATCCCTCACCATGAACAACAACAGTCTCACTCCAATGTTTGTCTGCCAGTGTTTTGAAAAAATCAAATAACCTTGAGGAATGTCCTTGACCTTTATTCTGCACCAGTTAACAAGGACTGGAAGTATTCACAAGTGGTCGGTTTTATCTTGGCACATCGTGGTTGTTTTGGTGCTGTCTGTATTGGCATTGAGATAATACAATGTGCATGTCTGGCTGAATTCCTTGCTGCGCAGTTCAGCGTTGCACTAAAGTAAGGCATGGCACATAGCTGCCTACAGCTCATATCTGTTGAGCATCAACAGCCTACACCCACGCTTTCACTTCTTCAAAAATACCTGTTTTTCACTTTACCTTCTTACAGTTTTACAATATTACAGACACATTTCAGCAGTCTACTGTTTTTGTTTAAACAGACAAACCATTTGTTGATAGCATCAGCTAAAATCAATGCCATCGGACATGCTCTGGAGAATGATCTTGGTTTAAACAAATTTTATTTCCATAAGTTATACACAGACTGGATTGGGTAAACAAGTCGTGCAAGTTATATAAATACCTTTCCAGTGATACATACAATCCAAAAAGAAAATACAGCCAGGGTAGCAATAACTTGTAGATGACACCAGTCGACATGATGGAGGCATGTTGGGTACGAGCAAAAAGCCATATGATCAATTTTAAATCTTTTTGTCTGTTAAATATAATCATGAACTGATGCCAAAATTGTTTTGTTAATATTCGAGGCTTCTAAGGAATTGCCATCAAGTAGAGAATGGAGGTTCTATCCCATGGTATAGAAGTAAGAGTTTGGTCTTATGTTGCTATAATTTGGACATATGAAGAAATAATGAGCAGTGTCCTCGCATATCGAATCACAGGAACAAGAAAGGTCTCAAGAGATATAGAGAATCTCACCCGAGTGTATTTTGATATCAAATATATCAACACAAGTTGATAAAAGTGGAAAAATTCCGAGGCTTGCCACTTTTATCAACGAGTTTTGATATATACGATATCAAAAGACACTCGGGTGAGATTTTATTTATCATCCAACATCATTCTTCCAACTTTTTCAATTAGTAGACAGTAATTAGCAGTGTCTTCAGTGGTGTAAAAGGTACTCCTAACAGCTTCAGTAGCAGAGCCATTAGTGATGTCATTTGCTTGTGACGTCATGGTAACCAGTGACGTCACAATGGTTTGCAAAGCATTGTGATGTACTTTCATTGCAGCGATATCTACAGAGTCGATATCGCTTGATCTAATCAAAGCGATATCTCCTGTGGGAGCCAGTTTTGGATGATAAACGTCTGTAACACATATGGGCATTCAAGTCACAACGTCCTGTTCTAAGTTGCAAGTGACAGATTTGACATACAGTAAAATACATTTATAACGAACACGCTTATAACGAACTGACGGATATTACGAACTTAATTTTTGGTCCTTGACATTTGCTGTATAGATCTTACATATATGCTTATAACGAACTATGGTTATAACGAACTAAAATTAGTGGTCCATTTGAGTTCGTTATAACCATAGTTTACTGTATTCTCGATCTGTAGTTTAAGTCAAAATGCTGTGTATAAACATCATTTTTATTAATTATTTGTTTAAAATATCCTATGGACCCTGGGTTGGTCAAATCTGATGATAAATTTATCTTAGATCTTGGTGAATATGTTTGATGCAACAAGGACCATGGGTATTGTTATGATCAACAACAGTTAGAGTTATCTGGCTATGAGATGACACACAAAAATTACCCACATTACTTTGAGTAGAGCAACACCTTATGACAACCTACCTAAGTGGTGATCAACAGCACTTTATGATAACCTGCTTGGAGATAAACAGCACTTTATGATAGCCTGCTTGGAGATAAACAACACTTTATGATAACCTGTTTGGCGATAAACAACACTTTATGATAACCTGCTTGGCGATAAACAACACTTTATGATAACCTGTTTGGCGATAAACACTTTATGATAACCTGTTTGGCGATAAACAACACTTTATGATAACCTGCTTGGCGATAAACAACACTTTATGATAACCTGCTTGGCGATAAACAACACTTTATGATAACCTGTTTGGAGATCAACAACACTTTATGATAACCTGTTTGGAGTTAAACAGCACTTTATGATAACCTGCTTGGAGATAAACAACACTTTATGACAACCTACCTAAGTGGTGATCAACAGCACTTTATGATAACCTGCTTGGAGATAAACAGCACTTTATGATAGCCTGCTTGGAGATAAACAACACTTTATGATAACCTGTTTGGCGATAAACAACACTTTATGATAACCTGCTTGGCGATAAACAACACTTTATGATAATCTGCTTGGCGATAAACAACACTTTATGATAACCTGCTTGGCGATAAACAACACTTTATGATAACCTGCTTGGCGATAAACAACACTTTATGATAACCTGCTTGGCGATAAACAGCACTTTATGATAACCTGCTTAGAGATAAACAGCACTTTATGATAACCTGCTTGGCCATAAACAGCACTTTATGATAACCTGTTTGGCGATAAACAACACTTTAAGATAGCCTGTATGGAGTTAAACAGCACTTTAAGATAACCTGCTTGGAGATAAACAGCACTTTATGATAGCCTTCTTAGATTGGTGTATAGCTATAGCAGAGACAGTGGCTATACACCCACCACTTGGTGTATAGCTATAGTAGAGACTGTGGCTATACACCCATCACTTGGAGTATAGCTATAGCAGAGACTGTGGCTATACACCCACCACCTGGTGTATAGCTATAGCAGAGACAGTGGCTATACACCCATCACTTGGAGTATAGCTATAGCAGAGACTGTGGCTATACACCCACCATTTGGTGTATAGCTATAGCAGAGACTGTGGCTATACACCCATCACTTGGTGTATAGCTATAGCAGAGACTGTGGCTATACACCCACCACTTTGTGTATAGCTATAGTAGAGACTGTGGCTATACATCCACCCCTTGGAGTATAGCTATAGCAGAGACTGTGGCTATACACCCACCTCTTGGTGTATAGCTATAGCAGAGACTGTGGCTATACACCTACCACTTGGAGTATAGCTATAGCAGAGACTGTGGCTATACACCCACCACTTGGAGTATAGCTATAGCTGAGACTCTGTGTTGTCAGCAGTCAGTTGTCAGCAGAGTCCAGTCAACTCACCTGACCAGCAACATGGCACAGGTGAACTCTGACTAGCACGTGATCAGCCATGTGATGCCAGGGTGTCTCTCGGATAAGTTAGTGTTGGTCAGAGTCAGGTCTACCGTGTACAAGTCACTCATAAATACATAAGCTGCAACAGCTTGTGATTCTTTTCAGCTGTATAAGATTATACCAGCTGTTATTCATTAGTGGGTGGATGGGTGGGGTTTGGGAGAATTAGTAAGCAAGCGAGTGGGTGGGTGGAACTTTTTTAGTGAATGAGTGAGTGCACGAGTGACAGGGGAGGGAGGGTGGATGTTTGAGTGAATCAGTGCGTGGGATTTGGGTGGGTGAGTGAGTAAGCGAGTGGGTGGATGAGTGGAAGGGTGGGATTTGGGTGGGTGAGTGAGTAAGCGAGTGAGTGGATGGGTGGGATTTTGGTGAGTGAGTGAGTAATCTGATTTGTTTGGCATGTCATCCATCAAGGGGAGATAATCCATAATTCATGCTGGCTTTAAGTAAGTGTCAATCTTCCAAAGGCTAAGTTCAAAACATATCAAAACAAGTGATGAAAATAGATTTGCAATTAATCCGGTTAATGCCATGCCCACATAAATCAACTGTCACATTCTGAACATCTACATACAACTCAACCCTACACCAGTTCAGGCAGCAAGTGAAGTAGGTGAACACTTTACATCAAGTACAGGCAACATGCCAAACTAGCTTACAAAGTTTGTGTTGGTCAGGTTAGCAAATGATGTATAACGTATTTGTGACCACAATGACATTTACACCTGTGATGCCAGGTGAAAGTCACAACAACATACAGGCTGTCAGCCAGGACACTCCAACACCACATGGTAAACAACAAACTCCAACTTGATCCATTGTTTCCTGCACAATAAGAGCACTCCCTTGAACAAAGGCAGTGAATAGCTTCAAAATCACTGATGTAGTGCTCACTCACACAAAGAAACCATTCCAGCTTAACAGATATTCCCTACAACAGATGCAAGTTCCAAATATCTGCAGATACAAGATTATTATGAGAAAGAACCAAGTCATTATATTTTCAAAAATTGACTCCATTGGAATCAGATACAGAGTCTAAGAAAATCATCTCTTTGAAGAATAATCATAACCTTTATCTAAAATGCTTCTAAAATGCTTCATTTAATTCCACACATCAACCTGTCAAAACAGATAAACGGAGGAGAAATGTGGTCCCCTACTTCTGAGGAGGAAGCAAGCTATAGGCAACCGACACAACTACCATATGTTTCCTATTGATGTCATAATACACTCACTCATGCACCTTGGTTAGGCTTAACTTCACATGGCCAGCTCACCGACAGTAATCTGTCTACGACTTGTGTAGGGAATCCCCTACAAAACATCACTGACACATTTTCACAATATTATTTATTTGCATCAGAATCAATCATTCCATTAAATGTATACATGGTCGTCAATACATCAGGCTTTGTATCCACTGTGTTCCACTATCAGTGAATGACGATGTGAATGCAAAGACTGAAGTATGGATGATCAGGTACACACTTGCCACAATGGGACTCTCTTAGACTTAAACATCCATCCAAGTACCCAGCTGTGGAATGTAAACAACCCATAAAATATGGCTCATTTGATTTTGTCCAGACTTGAACTTACTGAATGGTTAAACACAACTTCACCATGACGGAACTTCCTTAAATTGTTTATAACATCACTTTTGATGACACTGAAATCTGATGAAGAACGGGAAGTTGCCAGCAAGATTCAAACCCACAGAGTCCCCATGCTGGCTTAGAATGTAGTCTTCTGCTAAGAATACATGAAAGTAATGGTGTATTAACTATTTACTAGCAGTAAGAGATAATGGTATACCGTATTCGACGTAATAAGCGCCCCGCTCTTATAAGCACCCACGGCAATATTTGCTAAGATATTGGCAAGTGAACAATCCCAATTAGCCCCCCTTCCGATTTATCAATGTACACAAGACTTATTTATTCGCCTTTAATACACACTCGTGTGTTATATGCACCCTTAATTATGGGCAATTAAATTCTGGAAAAATGTATCTGTCATATATAAACAGTTCAGACTGTCAGCATAAACCACGAAATTTATCTTTCCAGTCTGTTTTTTCCACCCTATTATTTTTCTAATATTTTAATAAGAGCCCCCAATTTCTAATTTTGAGAGCGCCCTGGTTGCTTATTATGTCAGTTACGGTATTCATGTTTCAGTATTCTACACATTGAATGGATGTGTGATGGGGTAGCTATGCTTCATGATCTGTAGCCCTGTCTAAGTCTAGGTCCAGATGTTGTGGTAAGTGTTCTATGTGTGATACATTGTAAGTTTGGTAATAATGAACTGTTAGATTGATATGACTTAACCAAAACAGTGACACGGCACTGTAGCTCACCTGGTTATGTAGTCAATATCTTAATATGTCCACAAAGATAGCCATTAAACAAAAGTAGCTGTCTGCATTGACATTCAAACATTTTGCATAAATATTGAGGACTAAACGCTAACACTAATGATTTGAACAAAATGTGATGTCATCCTAAGGAGTCCAGCTCCTTCAATCTGGCAAAGAAGAAGTTTATAGAACCCAAAATGCATTTGGAGTGAATACAAGATAACTGTCATAGAAACATGGTCAACATTTAAAAGGTTGCAAACAAAGGAACATGTGGCAAATCAAACAATTAACTATACAAATATCAATATATTGTTGCATCTTGTACAAAAATGGCCAAGTAATGGCCATGAAAAGGATCTTTCTAGATCACTTGTGTGGCTGCCGTATTGAATTTTGAATTCAAACCTCTTGAACAAATTCAGGTGACATCATTGGTCAGGTGGATTCAGATGAGATTATATTAACAGTGCAAGGAAAGGCAATTTGAAGGAATTAAGGAGCATGTCAAAGTTCAAAGTTTCAACTTCATTGGTCCAGTTTCTGCAGAGAAGATGTTAACGACACATGACAGACACCAGATACCGAACAAACAGGCCATCACAAAAGCTCACTTGACTTTCAATTAAATTTACAAAGTGGGATTTGAAAGTTTTGAATCCAAATTGCAAGGACTCTTTTCCATTTTCTTGTTGAAGGCAGTGTCTGCTCATTATACAAACGTGAATCAACATTGTCACGTAACATTTAGGGGATTGATAAATATGTTCAAGTTGGTTCTATATATTTAGGAATTGTGTACTTGCCCTGAGACAAGCATTTCATAGCGGAGTTGCCAAAGAGCAAGGTTCATATGCAAAGGGTCAGGGAACATTTCAGGTGCAACATGCAGAGGTGACTCACACCGGGTTCTCACATATGGGGGGCACGGGTGGCCCTGTTGTCTAAGCCACCGCGATTCACTGTGCAGAGTTGCGTCCCTTGGGCACGCCAGAAACCTATGATTGTGGGTTCGAAGCCCGGTTCACCCCGATTATGTTTCTAGGTTTGTCAGCACCATACCCGTGCTCAAGGGTTTCACCGAAGTGGTAAACGTCTGAGACGTGCATCACTTCAGGCTTTCCTCCCACAATAAGTTGAAACGCCGTGATATGACTGGAACACTGTTAAAAGCGTGTTAAACCAGACTCACTCACTCAACATATGAATGTGAATATCTTTTTAAAGACTGTTACCAAAACAATGTTATTTCATAATTTTAAGTGATTAGATTGTTTGAATCTGAGTCAGGGCTGAAAAGGGTTAGACCATGAGGACCCTGCTGTCTTAGTTGTTGAAAAGGACACTGGGTCCTCACCTTGAAATTTATGCAAATAAATTACATATGCATCATCCCCCATCAACCCATTAATCAATTCACCCATCTATCTGCTAAAGTATCTAGATGTGACTCGTCTCAGTCCAAATTGTCCCCATCACCTCCAGCAGACACAAGATGGTAATATCAACACGATCAAAAGTAATCACCAACAGCGATGAAACTCCATTAATATCCCAAACAACAGCAGTATCCTGTTATCAGCAGGATACTTGAGGCTTCTCTGCACTGCATCACCGACACATGCACACCAACAGTGCCAACAGTGCCCTGGGACATCCACGATCAGGCAGCAAGTAAACAGGACTAAGTGTAGACAGGTACCTTCACTCTATCTCCTTATCATGCTGGAGAAGAAAGGAAGGGGGTTCTGATTCTGTTTATTTACTACATTCCATCATTACAGGGAATGAAAACATCACAAGGCATATCATAAGCAGAACAAGTACTACACCTTGTGGGCCAACCAGCAGACAAGATGGCTAACTCCACAAATATTTGATTAATCTTTTCTTTTGCTTTTGAAGCACTAATTCAATTTGTGAGTGAAGGAAAGAGTATTCTATGACACACATATTAGGACGAGGTAAAGAAGCAGGGCATTGTACCAACCTCAGTATCTGAAGTGGGATGAGGAAGATTAGGAAGATTGTATTAAATATCTCCCTTGGTTATTTCTGATGCTGCTTCATGTCACTTGTGGCTTGACCTTGAGCGCTTTGTGACCTCACATTCAGAAGGGGATGAGGTTTCATAGTGAAAATATGAGACACCCTTGTCACAGTGAGTGAGTGAGTAGGGTTTTACACCGCTTTTAGCAATATTCCAGCAATATCACAGCAGTGACACCAAAAATGGGCTTCACACATTGCATCCATATGGGGAAATCGAACATGGGTCTTTGGCGTGACAAATGAACGCTTAGCTACTAGGCTACCCCAACGCTCCCTTGTCACAGCAAGCTGCCCAGGTATAACAGGTGTACCAAATGTTAACTTAATATTTGGCAAGTGCTCAAAGTGTATTATTTGCACTGTGCATTTTACTGATTTGGCAGTCATATTTGAGTATTGTTACATGACTACATTAATTGATGATCCATTCAATGGCTATCAGAACAAGCTGGTGATTTCAGTGAAGGATTATTATATGGGTAAACATTTCAAACATTTCTCGCAAAAATTTCTTTCATAATTCTATTATGAAGTTGAAGCATGCTGATTATATAAAAATGTTGTGTTCTGTAATGTCTATTAAGAAACAAATAAGTAGTCTGTCTTACAGACCCTGATACAAATATATATCAAATACAGCCCATGCAAGTCTATAATGTTTGGCAAGTCTAGATCACTGCAGTATCTGAAAATGAAGAGAGTCACTGGGCTCCTTTTTATTATATTTTTATTAAGATAACTGAACAACTGTTTTTTTATGTAAGATGTGTTCATTTCAGAGACTAGATGTTAGTCTAACAAATAAGATACAAGGTGTTTAGTTGTGAATTATCTTGTAATGTCCATCCAAAGCTTTTTGATTCCTCATAAACTATAGTTCTCGGTGCTATACAGGTCCAGCATTCCAAGGGACAGTGTGTGGGTCAAGCAGAAGAACCTTTACTGATAACAGTCAGTAGAGAGAGGGTAACCTAAGCTTCCACAACTCGCATGGTCAGCCTTTAACCTGCTAAACACACACATGTGAATGATTTTAGGTGTGCTTCAGAATGTAGACAAGAAGTAAAGGATAAAACACCACTACTTTATTATAGACTCAATCGTTTGTCACTCACACTGTTGTCAGCAATATGACCCCAATGTAACAGCAACATCATAGCGTCATGACAGCAACATGACTCACTGTCACTTCAAGCTCACAGCAAAAGAAGGCAATATGACTTTCTGTCTCAGCAACATCAAAGAAATTTGACCTCAATGTCACAGCAAGAAAACATCGATCTGTCTTTATTGTAACATCACAGCAATATGATGTCAATGTCACAAACAAGACAGCAATGAACTCAATGTCACAAACAAGACAGCAATATGACCTCAATGACACAGCAACATTACAGCAATATGACCTCAATGACATAGCAACACCACAGCAACATGACCTCAATGTCACAGCAACATTACAGCAATATGACCTCAATGACACAGCAACATTACAGCAATATGACCTCAATGACATAGTAACACCACAGCTATATGACCTCAATGACATAGCAACACCACAGCAACATGACCTCAATGTCACAGCAACACCACAGCAATATGACCTCAATGACATAGCAACACCACTGCAATATGACCTCAATGTCACAGCAACACTACAGCAATATGACCTCAATGACATAGTAACACCACAGCAATATGACCTCAATGTCACAGGGACATCACAGCAATATGACCTTAATGTCACAGCACCATTACAGCAATATGACCTCAATGACATAGTAACAACACAGCAATATGACCTCAATGTCACAGCAACATTACAGCAATATGACCTCAATGACATAGCAACACCACAGCAATATGACCCCAATGTCACAGCAACACCACAGCAATATGACCTCAATGTCACAGCAACATTACAGCAATATGACCTCAATGTCACAGGAACACTACAGCAATATGACCTCAATGTCATAGTAACACCACAGCAATATGACCTCAATGACATAGTAACACCACAGCAACATGACCTCAATGTCACAAACAAGACAGCAATATGACCTCAATGACACAGCAACATTACAGCAATATGACCTCAATGTCACAGGGACATCACAGCAATATGACCTCAATGTCACAGGAACATTATCGCAATATGACCTCAATGTCACAAACAAGACAGCAATATGACCTCAATGACACAGCAACATTACAGCAATATGACCTCAATGACAGAGTAACACCACAGCAATATGACCTCAATGACACAGCAACATCACAGCAATATGACCTCAATGTCACAGGGACATCACAGCAATATGACCCCAATGTCACAGCAATATGACCTCAATGTCACAAACAAGACAGCAATATGACCTAAATATCACAGCAACACCACAGCAATATGACCTCAATGTCACAGGAACATTACAGCAATATGACCTCAATGACATAGCAACACCACAGCAACATGACCTCAATGACATAGCAACACCACAGCAACATGACCTCAATGTCACAAACAAGACAGCAATATGACCTCAATGACATAGTAACACCACAGCAACATGACCTCAATGTCACAAACAGGACAGCAATATGACCTCAATGACACAGCAACATTACAGCAATATGACCTCAATGACATAGCAACACCACAGCAACATGACCTCAATGACATAGCAACACCACAGCAACATGACCTCAATGTCACAAACAAGACAGCAATATGACCTCAATGACATAGTAACACCACAGCAACATGACCTCAATGTCACAAACAGGACAGCAATATGACCTCAATGACACAGCAACATTACAGCAATATGACCTCAATGACATAGTAACACCACAGCAATATGACCTCAATGTCACAGGGACATCACAGCAATATGACCTCAATGTCACAGCAACACCACAGCAATATGACCTCAATGTCACAGGGACATCACAGCAATATGACCTCAATGTCGAAGGAACATTACAGCAATATGACCTCAATGTTACAGCAACATCACAACAATATGACCTCAATGTCACAGGAACATTACAGCACTATGACCTCAATGTCACAGGAACATTACAGCAATATGACCTCAATGTCACAAACACCACAGCAACATGACCTCAATGTCACAAACAAGACAGCAATGTGACCTCAATGTCACAGCAACTTCATAGTAATATGACCTCAATTTCACAGCAACTTCATAGTAATATGACCTCAATATCACAGCAACTTCATAGTAATATGCCCTAAATGTAACAGACATATCACCAGTCTGTAAATGATCATGATCAAAGGTTTCTAAGGGACGCAACTCTGTACATCTATGACCTGTCCATGTCCATATAATGAAAACTAGCATAGAGTACACAAACTATAAAGACATGCAGTACTGATGACACCACAGTTCGAATATGAACATAATAAACAGTTATTCCTACTTTGTTGCAAGACAAACAAAGGATATTGTCCTCAAAAGAGAAACATAGCCTTAAATGCCCAATGGAATCTGTTTTGACAGATAATCAAGACTGGTTATTCTCTGGCTTTGATGTCATACATTTACTTGAACTTGATTGATGTTTCTGCTGGTGGACTGAAATCCCCAAGTTTCATCATAAGCTCAGCAGCTTTTATCAATAATGCTGAGTCAACTACAAAAGAAAAATTTGGGCCAAGACATCAAAACTGCCCACCAATGTGTTGTAAATCACAATCATTTTTAGAATGCCAGAAACAGATATTTTACACCCGTTTCCTAAGGTTCGTGGAAAGTATGTTTGAAACATAAAAAATGTTGAAAAATGTTGTTTAAAGTTTCTTTTCTCGGTTTATAAGTAAGATAAAACACTTCCCTTCAGATTTTCATCATAGTTAAAAACCCTTATCCTTGTGTTTTATTCCGCGGATGCGCGTTTTAAATATCATAAAAACCCTCAGACGTGCTTTATCCTACACATATATACTCTCGTGGAACATGTAGAACACTGACTGTGTTAGTGAAGCACTTCTCAATATTATCAAACACATTTCGTCCAGAAAAAGTAGCAACAAAAACCTCATTAGATTCTTTCCCATTCTGTACACATCTTTCTGTGGGGCTAAAGAAGAGTCCTGAGATCCATTCCACAAAGTGATCCCAGGCTTTGATATTGACTCCCAGCAGTTGTAGCACAAACATCCCTAGTGGAACACAGCCGGGAGATGCAGCAGTGTACGTACCTTACTGTGGGGGGTAAACAAGATGGAGTCCACAGACAGCAAGGACACAATACTCAGTATCTCCTCCCTGCAACACAATTGGACAGTCTGTAGAACAAGATGTAATGGTACAAGATATTCCAGAACCAGAATTAAGACCTAAAACATAATATTTTGATAAATGGTTAAACAAAAAAAACATCATTGTCAATTCACTTGATTCCAGAATACAGAATAGAATTTGCTGAACTCGATATTATGATACCCTCAAAATATTTCCTAAATGAATGCAGTTATAGGTTGTGTAGTGGGCAGCATCTTTGATTATAGCCATGTCATGGGTTGAGGAGGGAAATTTAATTTTCCTCACCTAACCCATGACATAGCTATGCCTGGTTACTCAGGTACTCAAAACATGTATCAGATATTAGCAAAGTGCAATGGTTAAAAAGTTCAATTGGAAACACTACCATTGAGACTGGGATCTTGGAAATGATATTAGTCTACTGATATTTTATGTAACTTTTTAAGACGGTGATGTCCTCTGTAATCACCCAGACAACAATTTCAGTACAAATGGTGATATTCTCACTATTTTCTAGACAACTACTCACAGACAGTGATACTGACATTCTCCAGACAACTACTCAGACAGGGAAAGCTATGATATGATGTGAGACGCGATGAAAGGCTGTCGCGAAAGTGATGAGTAGAGACAAGAAGCAGTGATAATGTCACCATGAGATTCTGCGGCTTCGCGTGTGCAATTACGCAACAGAAGTAGGTGAAATTGTATACATAAGATGATATAGCTGCAATAAAAACATTTAGTCGCTAATACTAAATGTATATTCTCCTGACAACTACTCACAGACAGTGATATTCTTTCGCCATGAGGATGACCTTTGACAGTCGTGGTTCAAGAGGGAAGGCAGACATCTTCCTCCCTACTGGGGTTAGCTGTAATAAAAATCATTTCTGTTTCAACACGCCAGAGAGTCAATACTTAAATCATCAATTTTGAAACACAACCTTTTTAGGCCTATTTAAAGCAACAATCATACTTGTCACCCCTAAAAAATAAGACCCAAGAGTGTGGTTTAAAACAGATTTATTGGACATTCTTACGCTATTTCACAATTAGTATGACTCCACTTGTACATCTAAATACACTGTTATATATCTAAATGTCCCAATGTTTTGATAATATTTATCAACCACCTTGTGGACCAATCATTTAATTGCTACATGTCATCACACATTAATTAATAGTGAGTGAGTGAGTTGGGTTTAATGCCGCTTTTAACAGTATTACAGTTATATCGCTACATGTCAGCTTAATGTGGGAGGAAAGCCTGAAGTGATCAGGTATCAGACGTTTACCACTTCAGTGAAATCCATTAGCACAGATATGGTGCTGACAACCCTAGAGACATAATCGGGGCGAACCACGATTCGAACCCACAATCATAGGTTTCTGGCGGCCGAGGGACACAACTCTGCACAGCGAATCGCAGCGCCTTAGACGACCCCACACATTAATAGAGAAAATAACAATCAGTTATTCACAATCAGAGTTCACAATGATTGCAAATGTAACGTCTTTCACTGACTTTTAAGGTCTGTTCAAGGCAGACTGGAATTTAAGGTCTTTAAGAGGCCTGACTGCCATCCTCCTGACAAATTAAATTTGACATCTTGGCAGTATCAAAGAGAATGAGTGAGTGAGTGAGTGAGTGAGTTGTGTTTGACACTGATTTGACGACAATTTTGATTATATCACAGCTTGATGGTGGAGGAAGGCCCGAAGTTATGCAGGTGTTGGTTGGTGAAACTCTCAAACACAGGAACATTGCTGACACACCAAGAATTATCTCTAGTAATAAACTGTCTTGACATCTTAGGTCACAGTAGGTCCCAGATTTGTGGTCTTTTTTCCCCCAAATCTATAACTACATATACTTTGAATATTGTTGGAACCGCAAGTTAGCAATTTTTAACCTACATTTTTTAATTATATTTTTTCTTAACATCTTTACTTCAAACTGTCTACCTTCCATGACTGTACATTAACTTATTATATATTAATTAATATTGATATTAACTTGCAGTGATGCAGTCATCTATCAGCTGTTTCGATCATAGGTGGTCATTGTGATATGAAACCTCTGATTGACCAGCAGCTAGTATTTTCCAATTTAAAGTAAATTTTACATAATACAGCTGACTGCAGCAATTGAAATGGACAATAAATACATGTGAAAAATACATTCTTAACCAAGGATTATGATCAGAGCAAATCTTGGATTTGAACCACGGTCATTGCGATTTGCTGAGCACCTGAGTGACACGCTACCTTTGAGTAAGTGAGTTAATATTGCCACTGTAAATAATCAAGTCTGGACCAGGCAAACCAGTTTTGTTGTTTGTTGTTTGTTGTTTAACGCCGCACTCAGCAATATTTCAGCTATATGACGGCGGTCTGTAAATATAATCGAGTCTGGACCAGACAATCCAGTGACTAATATCATGAGCATCGATCCACGCAATTGGGATACGATGACATGCATCATCAAGCGGTAATGGAATGGCATTTAATGAATGCACTAGTCACTATGACAGCTTGGTCACAGACCCTGACAACGCAATCCTCTTGAGATAGGTCTTACAACATGCATGGGGCGCTGGGACCCTTTTCTTCCCAAAGGTCATGTGACTTTCATGTATTTTTGGGACTGACTTAACTGAACTTGACCTTTGTTCAAATGGCACTTGTCTACAGACAGAATGTTTTAGAAACTGTAATCAGTACCTGTATTTTGTCCTTCTTCTCAATAGCTCCAAGTAAGATAAGATTGTCTAAGGCACAGACTATTGACTGAAAACAGAAGATTCAAGGAAGAGTTGAGCAAAGGGAGGCAACTCCTGTCAACGCACGATAACTTCCATTTCTTTTATCTAAATGTAGAATTGCCTTAAGAATGTGTCTGACTTAGCAAATTAGTAGAAAGTTTTGACTTTTCTCTAACATGAAACAACAACAGAATTAATATTGTCAACAACAGATAAAAAAAGAAGTCAGTCATATTATACATACTTCAATTGATGGCTTATCCATGAAGTCGAACTTTATGATGTCTGATATACCGAGAGCCAGCATCTGGAGCACAACACTGGACAGGTTACACCTGGGAACAGATTGGTGTCATGTTAAACAGTGGACAGGTTACACCTTGGAACAGACAAGTGTCATGTTAAACAGTGGACAGGTTACTTCTGGGAACAGATTGGTGTCATGTTAAACAGTAGACAGGTCACACCTGGAACAGATTGGTGTCATGTTAAACAGTGAACAGGTCACACCTGGGAACAGATTGATGTCATGTTAAACAGTGGACAGGTTACACCTGGAACAGATTGGTGTCATGTTAAACAGTGGACAGGTTACACCTGGGAACAGATAAGTGTCATGTTAAACACTGGACAGGTTACACCTGGGAACAGATTGGCATCACTCTTGACTGTTTTGTTAATCAATAAGATTGTAAAGATATAAACATGATGTTATGAAACTGCCATTACTGTTATCTACCTCTGGATCTCCGGCACGGTGTTGTCTTTCAGGGACTCAAACTGTTTTTCTGTGAAGATGCGGTAGCATGATCCTGCAGCCTCTCTGCCAGCCCGCCCCGTCCGCTGTAGTGCCTGCGCTTTAGATACCCGCACCACCCTCAACAAATCGAGACCACTGTTGGGGTTGAACACTCTGAAGCAACAAGCATGCAATGTAGCTGTGCTTCAGCTTATTTAACACACAATGTTTGTTTCTTGTTTAACGCCGCACTCAGCATTATTACAGCTATATGACCGAGTCAATAACAGACAATCCTATGATTGACATTAGCAAGGTACAACATCGTCAGGACTGTCAACCAAGTCACCGAGCCTGACAACCCAATCCATTTGGTTGCCTTGTCCTACCAGCATAGATTGCTGCAGACTATTCTACCCCAGAATTTCCACGGCAGGAAGGCTATCATTTATCATATATAATTCTAATAGAGGTAGTGAGTTAAAATTTAATGTCGCATCAGCATTTTGTCAGCCATATAGCGACGAGAAAAAGTTGATATACACACAAGTGAGTCATGAATACAAAGTTATATTAACCACAAATTTGTCAAACATATTTTATCATAACAAAACAATTCTAATAGCATTACCCCAATATTACTATGCCTGTGGATAAGAGAATACTTCTGCTGTTAATCCCTATTTCTCCAACTAGTAAACTAACGCAGTCTTTACAGTTGGACTTACTTGGCCTTCACCATTCCACAGTCGATGACAAACTTCACACCATGGATGGTGACAGACGTTTCCGCAATATTGGTCGATACAATCACTTTTCTTGAGCCCTGTTGAACAAAGATTTCAATAATATCTGTTTCAAGATTGGATATCCAAAACAGGAAGAAAGAAAGCAAAAAAATCCAAGGATTCTATCTAATCTTGTTCCTCACAAGAAATTGGAAGTAATATCTCATGGAAAGCAATCGTACCAGTTGTAGATCAGTAGAAAATACGGGTGAAAACATATGGACTTTACAGATGCATCAGATGGAAGCTTACTTTTGGTGTTGGCTGGAAGACCTTGAGCTGTTGAGGTGCTGGCAGGGCTGCATACAAAGGGCAGACAACCAGTGGTGGGGCCTCGCCAACCATGTCCCGCGAGATGTCATGTATTGACTTTGCAGCAGATTCAATCTCTTCTTGACCCGTCAAGAATATCAGAATATCTTGACTAAACAGTGAAAATAGAGAGAATCAAGGAATGTGTCAGGAAGTCTAATTCAAAACAGGAAATTATCAATGAGTTAAGTTTGAACAACTGGCAGTCCTAACAATTTTGATTGTCTGCTAGCTCAAATTTTATGATGATCTTAAATTTTGCTGTCATTACCCTAATAACTAATAATAATAACATTTTGAGTTGGATTTAAAATGGGAATCACATCAGATCTGAATTACATCTGGACCTCCTTCATAGGAAGTAAATCCATTTTCATGTAAACTACCACATTCTTCTAATGGCAGAGATATATAGTTTACTGAACAAGTGCAGTGAGAGAGTGAGAGAGAGAGTGAGTGAGTGAGTGAGTGAGTGAGTGAGTGAGTGAGTGAGTGAGTGTGGTTTTACAACGCTTTTAGCATGTTTAGCAATATTCCAGCAATATCATGGCGGGGGACACCAGAAATGGGCTTCACACACCGACCCATGTTGGGATTCCACCCTGGGTCTTCGGCTTGACAAGCGAAGGCTTTAACCACTAGGCTACCCGACTGCCCTAACTGTATCTTGTATCTGTATGAGGCCATGTGTGAAATGGTCAATGCATATAGTAGTGATAATTCACATTTTGCGGTTTAATTGTTTTGGGTAATTTGTTAAAAAAAAAACCCACTGTCAACAACAAATAAAGTATATCATAAATAGAATATTTCATGTGTCTAGTGAAATATAATGTGTCTCTCATCTCGTGACATGGGAAGGAGCTATTGTCACGTAACTCGATGAGAGATACATCATATTTCACAAGACACATGATATATATCTCTATATATCACTGCCTTCAGTTTAACATGGAGGAAAGCCTGGAGTGATGCAGATGTTTGATGTTTACTACTGTGGTTAATTGGATGAGCACAGGTATGGAGCTGACAGTGATATTCAGGGTGAATCCTGGATTAAACCTACAGTAGAATGGGAGGGCCTGGAATAACACTAAAGTAATGGTCAAAACAAAGCAGCACCCATGTGCACGTCAAATTCCCCACATGATATTCGACATATAAACATCATCAATGACATCGTGTGTTTAATGACTGGTGATGCATCTCACCCGGCTGGCTGCTCCCTGTGGATCTGGAAGAGTGTGACAAGGGAGGTAAACAGGTAGTCACTCTGGGGCTCACAGCAGTACAACACCTGCAGACAGAAAGATAGTCTTACACATCCTTAACCCTCTCACACCCGCACGGGGCGGACAAATCCGTAGTGCAGGCTAAGACATGCAGGCTTCAGTACAACATCTGCAGGGATGGAAATTACCACTTGCCCGGACCACTTTTGCTAATGTTTGGTACCCTAGTTGAATTTTAAACATTTTGGGGGGGATTGAGACATGTCATCAATATTTGGGCTAGTCCACGTTTATGGTTAATTTCCATCCTTGCAGCCAGTATGTAATATGATAGTCAGTGAGACTACAGAATTACCAGATACCTATCGGCCATGTTTGTTTGATGCGTCTAACATACGAGGGGTGTCCCATAAGTTTCCGGCCTCAACATGAACGGATAGCCCAAACTCAACCAAACTGCACCTGTTACTAGAACAGTATCTCTGCACATGGATGACATGCAAAACATGAATCCCACGTGCTACAAGTTCCTATAAATTGATATCAAACAGCATCACCCCCTCACATTTGGAAAAAATGGAGAAGACCGAATGTAGAGTCGTTATTAAGTATCTACATTTAAAAATGTTAACGCCAAAGCAAATTCATGATGACATGGTACAAACATAAGGTGGCAATGCTCCCTCGTATAGTACGGTCAAACAGTGGTGTGTTGAATTTACAAGGGGCAGACGCAGCACTGAAGACGAACCACAGTCTGGTCGCCCTTGTGAAGTGACTACCCAAGATGGAGTTGCAGCTGTTCTTGATACAATAATGCAGGACAGACAGGTAACTGTTAGACTGTTAGCTACTGCACATGACATGAGTAAAACATCAGTGGAACGAATAATCCATGAACATTTACACATGAACAAGGTGTCTGCCCGTTGGGTGCCCAGAATGTTGACTGAAGAACAAAAACGTCAGAGGGTCATGATTAGTCAACAGCTTCTGGAAGATTTTCGGAGAGATCCACATGCTTTCATGGCTCATATTGTTACTCAGGATGAAACCTGGGTTCATCATTTTGACCCAGAGACAAAAAGTCAGAGCATGCAATGGAAGCATGTGACGTCATCAACACCCAAAAAGTTCAAAAGCACATCTTCCAGTGGCAAGGTCATGGCCTCCGTTTTCTGGGACTCCACAGGGCGTAATCATGATAAATTATCTACAGAAGGGTTCCATATATTATGCAAATGAATTGCGCAGATTGCGAAATGAAATCAAAGCAAAGCACAGAGGTAAGCCGAGTTGTCTGGCTCCTCCAGGAAACGCACCAGTTCACACCGCCCAAGTAGCAGTGAGCGCTGCACATGAATGTGGCTTCAAGATCCTGCCTCACCCAGCCTATTCTCCATCTGGCCCCCTCTGACTTCTTCCTCTTCCCTCAACTCAAATCTGTACTCAGGGGCCGAAGATTTGGGACAAATGAGGAGGTCATCATTACTGTAGAGGAGTTTTTAGGGTCACGTGACAAACAGTGGTTTTCTGACGGGTTAAATATACTGGAGAAACGGTGGAACAAGTGCAATGAGGTCAAGGGAGATTATGTTGAAACATAAGTAAAACAGTTTTTATATAAATCGCAAATTACTTATGGAGGCCGGAAACTTGTGGGACACCCCTCGTAGCAGCAGGTGACGGCAAGACTATTCAAAAATTGGATCAAGAAGCTCAAAATATGCAGAAGAAATTACCCAGCTTGCACTTGTATGTTTTGATATGATAAAACTTTACAACCAAAAGTCAAAACAAGTCACACACATTGACTCTTAAATTCTTTTACTACTTCAAAGTAGAAGTTTCATAACGGCATGTGGCAACCTCATCAATGACATCTATCAGAGACACATTTCAACAGACAAGATTCTACTGCAAATGCAGGGACTGTGTATGCTCTGGCGATGTGCTGCAGTCAGGATTGCAATATAGACAGGCTATATAAATTAGCATCGATTGTGAAGGTTTCTTGAGGGAGGTCGCTTAATAGTTGGGGCCATGCTATAGACAATGACATGGGGAAGTATTTTCACTAACTTTGGAAATGAAAAATGACATTTACTTACATCATGATAGCATATGTTTCAAGTCATTTGGCAGGGGCTGTTATTTTAGCGACGTTTCAAAAATAATTAGAATCCATTACTACAAAGCTTGCGCACAATTCTTACTAATATGGTGGAAGGTATCTGGTATATCTGGAAATGTCATAGAACAAACCAGATGACGTCACTATTAAACATGACGTCACCTATCCCTGTCCCTATGGTGTCACCTAACAAGGGGCGTGATAATGGCCTGTCGTCAAGCAGTATGAGGGCATTATCAAGTTACAGTGGCCCGCTCATTTCTGATGACATGCGGGCGGTTTAATGATAATTCTATCCATTTTAGCTATAATTGGGTATATACACACAATACTCTTATGTTATTACATGGGTGTTTTCACAGTGGCCTTCTTAAAGGTCCTTGGCCAGTCACACTGGCCCGAGGCAACGCTGACAATAATATTACCTCTTTTCTGACTACCTACAACCGAAGTAGACCATCGTCTCACAAGCCCCTCTCTTGATACACCCACACAGTTCCTCAGTAACCTATGTACCACGCCTACTCTGGTAAGCTGTATATGATGACAAAACTTGGGCTTACTATCCTGGTTTCATACAGAATTTCAGTCACTAATTTACAAAGCTCATTCCCAACAATTCATGGCCTCGCAAGCTACGTTTTCCCCATGCCAAAAGGTCAAAATAACGTCTCACTTGATTCCAACAATTTGCACATATAAACAAGGCTTGTTACAGGTGAGTTCATATTCCGCTCTAACAGAAGCAGGCAATCATGAAAGGGAGATAACTATCTTTACAGATTATAAATAGAGTGTACATAAACTGTTACTTCACATAATATTCTTGGTACGGCCATTACATAGTAAGATTGAGGGCATTTCAAAGACACATTACCATGATGTAATCCACTTTCAAGTCCTTTTGAAGGCAGAATCTACATTCCAAGCCAGTTCAGCCAGTGTGGACCCTGCTATCACACACAAAGGGAAGTCAGGGGCTAATTATACCATTGTGACATTGTGCTGTGACTGAGATAGTCAGCTCTACCTATGTACCTGTACTGGAAACTGTCGCCCCTCGAGGTAGAGAACAGGTGCTTGGTTGAAGTAGGTAGAGAAGTGGTCCACATCCATCGTAGCTGACATCACTATGATCTGAAAACAGAGTCAATGGAGGAGACTGGTCAACTTACAGCTCATCTTTGGCTCATAATCAAAGGTTACACGTATCAACATATTGCAAGTGATTTCATGTCTGATTGGCTAACCAAGCAACTATTTTTGCATTTATGCGTACATAAACCAAAAAGAAAATTAGGCCAATCCCACTAGTGGACTACTGTTACCTGATTGGCTAATAAAAGTAGAGTGGGCGGGGCTTGTGTTGCATTAGTACACTGAGTGAGTGAGTATGGTTTTATGCCGCTTTTAGCTATATGGCAGCAATATCAAGGCGGGGGAGACCAGAAATGGTCTTCACACATGTACCCATGTCGGGAATCGAACCTGGGTCTTCGGCGTGATGAGCGAACGCTTTCACTACTAAGCTTCCCGACCGCCCCAATTATTGCACTGAACATACTGCTGTAATCAGGTTTTGTGTTCAGGCTTTAAAAAGCAGTCAATAAAGTTAATATTGTTGACTTATTTATTTGTAAAAATTGCCTTCTTTATACTTTGCATTTAGGGAGATATAAATGTGAAAATCAGTATGGGCACTGTAAATCTACATAATATTCATCTTTAAGAGAAATGTAGAAAACCATGGGTTTCCTCATCTCAAATGGAGACATCCACTCACTTGCTCAATTTTTGGAACATCTTCACATAAAATCATCACGACTCTATGAACGATGAACGACACCTTATTCAATTATTTGTGCCAGTGCATTCACATGACATCAGGTTGCTTCTTCACAAACAATGAAAATAATGGAACAATTGTTGTTATGTTTCGTGAATTACTGAATTACTGAATATTTCACCTATATCTGTGCATTATGGGTAATATTAAACCTTTTTCCCACCATATCCCACCGGGGGGACACAAATGGCCTTTACACATAAGACCTTACTTACTCACTCATGTACCACCACTGGTGCTTGCAGGAACAAGAGAGCATGATGGTATCATAATAAAGGTACTGTTATAACTACATCACTGTGGGCCAAACATGGCCGTATCACAACAACCAACCTTCAAAGGCTTTAGCCCCTTCTTCTTTCGGTCCCTCTGAGCAGCTTTCACAACCCCAAACAAAACATCTGTGTGTATCGTTCTTTCGTGTGCTTCGTCCAGGATCACAACAGAGTACCTGACCATTCAAACCACATCCATGTAAGACAGGGAGGATATTCAGTTAAAATCACTGTAACACCATCATATGGACTTTTTATGTTAGTGATAGACAACAGAACTCGCTGCTTCAGGTCAAACATTGTTATTCGTTAGACTTTCATTATACCACTCGCAAAAGGATCATCTCCACACACACACAATCATTCCAAAACACTATGACAACACACAACACAATCAAGGTAACATTCTATACTTACAACTGTCACCTTTTACCCATACAATTCATCATATCATACCCATTTCTGGTGTCCCCTGCCGTGATATTGCTGGAATATTGCTAAAACCATACTCACTCACTCACTCACTCACTCACTCACTCATCATATCATAACACCACCAGAACTTCCGGAATGAGAGTTATCCCCCTTACATCATTAGTATGAAACCACTGGATGTCAAATGTATCAAACATTCAATTGTTTAGAACAGCCACTCGTGGCCGCGAAATATTTTCATAGGCTGATTGGGGCCCCATGAGTAGCTCAGAGATTAACAATTCATTATAAACATAAACATTGTCGTTGATGGAGTACACATGGGACTACAGAGGGAGTTGGCAATATCTGTTATTTCCTTATAAGAATGTTCGTTATATCCATCAAGTATATATGATAAAATATAGCACAAATGACCAGGACCAAAAAAACAGTTTGTTACATCCGTCAGTTCATTACAACAAAGTTTATTGAATATTCTGGTACTTCACACTTTAAACAGTCCTCTATTTCACAAACAAATTTATGGAGATCTTGTGCAACATTACAGCAAGAGATGCTTCTACTGAATTCTCTTTAATTTTGTTGAACGACAAATGACATCTTATTCAATTATTTGTGCCAATGCATTCACATGACATCGTGTTGCTATGGTCTTCTTTGGCACACAATGAAGTAATGGAACAGTTGTTTTAATATATAGTGAATTACTGAATTACTGAATATTTCATCTACCGGGTATATCCCTGCCGTTATCCTATCTGGGGATACAAATGGGCTTTACACATTGCTACTTGTTAGGAAGGGGTATAATCTGTATAATTTCAAAACAGGTTTCAACTCTGCTTTGAAAGATAAACTTCTGACTTGAAAGGTCTTTCCCTATTATAATGTATATTAGTTACCTGTTCATGAGCGGATCCAAGATGGCCTCTCTCAGCAGCATGCCATCTGTCATGTACTTTATCTTCGTGCTGTCTGTCGTCATATCATCGAACCTCACACAGTAGCCTACCTATTGGGCACAGGGAATAGATACATCAGAATAAAGTTGGGAAGAGATATGATAAAGATCTTCAGACATCCTAGGATGCAGTAGGTGTGGGATAAGGTAACTATATCACGGGATATAGGCTGAGGTCTTCAGACATGCAGTAGGTGTGGGACAAGGTAAACATATGACAGAAAATAGGCTGAGGTCTTCAGACATCCTTGGATGCAGTAGGTGTGGGACAAGGTAAATATATCACGGGATATAGGCTGAGGTCTTCAGACATCCTTGGATGCAGTAGGTGTGGGACAAGGTAAACATATCATGGGATATAGGCTGAGGTCTTCAGACATCCTTGGATGCAGTAGATGTGGGAAAAGGTAAATATATCATGGGATATAGGCTGAGGTCTTCAGACATCCTTGGATGCAGTAGGTGTGGGAAAAGGTAAATATATCATGGGATATAGGCTGAGGTCTTCAGACATCCTTGGATGCAGTAGGTGTGGGACAAGGTAAACATATCACAGAATATAGGCTGAGGTCTTCAGACATCCTAGGATGCAGTCGTTGTGGGACATCCACGTTCAACACATACTGAGATGCATTCCCACTTTCACATTCAATTCATACTGAGACAGATTCATTCACACTTCCACATTCAACACATGATTAAACAGATACATTCACACTTCCACATTCAACAAATACAGAGACAGATACATTCACACTTCCACATTCAACACATACTGAGACAGATATATTCACACTTCCACATTCAACACATACTGAGACAGATGCATTCACACTTCCACATTCAACACATACTGAGACAGATACATTCACACTTCCACATTCAACACATACTGAGACAGATGCATTCACACTTCCACATTCAACACATATTGAGACAGATGCATTCACACTTCCACATTCAACATATATTGAGACAGATACATTCAGACTTCCACATTCAACACATACTGAGACAGATGCATTCACACTTCCACATTCAACACATGATGAAACAGATACATTCACACATCAACATTCAACACATATTGAGACAGATACATTAACACTTCCACATTCAACACATATTGAGACAGATACATTCACACTTCCACATTCAAAACATACTGAGACAGATACATTCACACTTCCACATTCAACACATGATGAAACAGATACATTCACACTTCCACATTCAACACATATTGAGACAGATACATTCACACTTCCACATTCAAAACATACTGAGACAGCTACATTCACACTTCAACATTCAATTCATACTGAGACAGCTACATTCACACTTCAACATTCAACACATACTGAGACAGATACATTCACACTTCCACATTCAACACATACTGAGACAGATACATTCACACTTCAACATTCAACACATACTGAGACAGATACATTCACACTTCAACATTCAACACATACTGAGACAGCTACATTCACACCTCAACATTCAACACATACTGAGACAGATACATTCACACTTCAACATTCAACACATACTGAGACAGATACATTCACACTTCAACATTCAACACATACTGAGACAGATACATTCACACCTCAACATTCAACACATACTGAGACAGATCCATTCACACTTCAACATTCAACACATACTGAGACAGATCCATTCACACTTCAACATTCAACACATACTGAGACAGCTACATTCACACTTCAACATTCAACACATGATGAAACAGATACATTCACACATCAACATTCAACACATATTGAGACAGATACATTAACACTTCCACATTCAACACATATTGAGACAGATACATTCACACTTCCACATTCAAAACATACTGAGACAGATACATTCACACTTCCACATTCAACACATGATGAAACAGATACATTCACACTTCCACATTCAACACATATTGAGACAGATACATTCACACTTCCACATTCAAAACATACTGAGACAGCTACATTCACACTTCAACATTCAATTCATACTGAGACAGCTACATTCACACTTCAACATTCAACACATACTGAGACAGATACATTCACACTTCCACATTCAACACATACTGAGACAGATACATTCACACTTCAACATTCAACACATACTGAGACAGATACATTCACACTTCAACATTCAACACATACTGAGACAGCTACATTCACACCTCAACATTCAACACATACTGAGACAGATACATTCACACTTCCACATTCAACACATACTGAGACAGATACATTCACACTTCAACATTCAACACATACTGAGACAGATACATTCACACCTCAACATTCAACACATACTGAGACAGATCCATTCACACTTCAACATTCAACACATACTGAGACAGATCCATTCACACTTCAACATTCAACACATACTGAGACAGCTACATTCACACTTCAACATTCAACACATACTGAGACAGCTACATTCACACTTCCACATTCAACACAGATTGATACAGATGCATTCAACATTCAACACATACTGAGACAATATGTTCTGCTGTTGCTACCAACAGATATTGAGACAGATGCATTCACACTTCAACATTCAACACATAATGAGACAGATGCATTCACACTTCAACATTCAACACATACTGAAACAATATGTTCTGCTGTTGCTACCCACACATACTGAGACAATATGTTCTGCTGTTGCTACCCACACATACTGAGACAATATGTTCTGCTGTTGCTACCAACACATACCAGTGTTCCCACTTCACAGTTCTTCTCCTGAGCGACCCTCTGAGACACTGTGATGGCTGCCACTCGTCGAGGCTGAAGTCATGGAGTAAGTGGTGGTGAGAATAAGTCAACACAGGAAAACTGGATGGCTTCTTTTCTTTAACATCTTACAACAAATATGGAGCTCTGCAACCTACAGGTATAACTTGCCAAAGCAGCTTCTTACTGGAGTCCATTCTTTGTTTGTCAGCACCATACCCATGGGTTTCAGCAAAGTTGTAAACGTACAGTACCTGCGTCCTCCCACATAAAGTTAATGATAAAGTGAGTGAGTTTGGTTTTACGCCGCTTTTAGCAATATTCCAGGAATATCACAGCGGGGCACACTAGAAATAGGCTTCACACATTGTACACATTTCGGTAATCAAAATGGGTCTTCGGCGTGATGAGCGAATGCTTTAACCACCATTCTACCAAACCGCCCTGCTATTGATAAAGAACAATGGTAGTTTATACAGTTCAACCTGACATTGTTATCGGCTCCACTAGCCTGTTCCAAGCGTGAGTGAATGCGTCTTGAGTCAACAGTATTAAGAATATTGCTTGTCAAAGTAACCACATTAAAGTCTAGGCCCACCAAGCTAATACAGAGGGGATCTATTTTGCTTCAGAATCCACATGGGGCACTTGTGATGGAGACTTGAGTCCAATACCAATGTGCTGATCGTTTATTTGTTGTTAAATGTTGTCTAACATGGAACTAAGCAATAGTCCAGCTTTATGACATCAACCTATAAATAATGAAGTCTGGACCAGACAATCCAGTGATTGACATCATGAGCAACAATCCACACTGTCTGGGAAAGATGACATGCAATGAACCATGTCACTGAGTCAGCGTTCCCGTTTACCGGTAATTACCAGTTTTTTACCAGTGAAATTAGGCTTGGACCAGTAATTCACTTGACTGCCAGTCCCTGTGGACCGGCAAATAAAGTACCTTATAAATCTTTGTTGTTGAACAAAACATTGGTGATGTTCATAAAAGTACATTTTTCTAATAAAGTCATCTTGGTTGTTACCCTCAGGGTTTCCCCTTGTCTATAAATATCCATTTGTAGTGAATATTAGTAGTAATGTAGTAAATATTCAAAAAAGAAAGATAAAATTGTGATTGAAGTTTGTGTGAATGATATATAGATCTAGCTAAGTTACTTCAGAGATGACATCTTTGCACTGAACATGATGTTGAAAGAATTAAAATTAAATAATTTTCAAACATTCATTTGTTGAAAGTTGTGACTGGCAAAAAATAGAGGGAACTTGTCATTTTTAGAGTTGCCAGTCCACATGGACTGGCTGTTTGAAAAGCCAGCGGGAACACTGTGAGTCTGAGCAACCAATCGAAAGGCCAGCATAGGCTGCTTGGCACCAATATTCTAACCCCCAAACCCATCACAGTTTTTGTTTGTTCATTTGTTGTTTAACGCCGCACTCAGCAATATTCCAGCTTTATGACGGCGGTCTGTAAATAATCGAGTCTGAACCAGACAACCAAGTGATTGAAATCATGAGCATTGATCCACACAGTTGGGATACGATGGCATGCATCAACCAAGTCGGTGAGCCTGACCGCCTGATCACGTTAGTTGCCTCTTACAAGCACAGACGCCTTTTACGGCAAGCATGGGTTGCTTAAGACCTATTCTACCCTGGATCTTCACAGGTCACATAGAATGAAAAGCTGTGGGTAAATACTCTAAAAGAGTATCACGTTAGTTGCCTCTTATGACACAAAAGCATAGTCGCCTTTTACGGCAAGCACATGGGTTGCTGAAGAACTATTTTAGCCCGGATCTTCACGGGTCCCATCAGAGGTGAATGTATTGACCTACACTACATTACACTACACTATAGAACACTACACAACACTACACTATAGAACACTACACTACACTACACTAATAGAACACTACACTACACTATAGAACACTACACTATAGAACACTACACTACACTATAGAACACTAAATAACACTCATTATAGAACACTACACCTACACTACACTATAGAACACTACACTACACTATAGAACACTATGCTACACTACAATATAGAACACTACACTACACTATAGAACACTACACCTACACTACACTACAGAACACTGCACCTACACTACACTATAGAACACTACACTACACTATAGAGCAGAGCACAGCACAACACAACACAACACTACACTTCTGAACACTATACTACACTATAGAACTCTACACTACACAACACTACACTCCACTATAGAACACTTCACTACACTGTAGAACACTACACTACACTACACTACACTATAGAACACTACACTACACCATACTATAGAACACTACACTACACTATATAACACTACACTACACCATACTATAGAACACTACATTACACTATAGAACACTACACTACACCATACTATAGAACACTACACTACACTATAGAACACTACACTACACTATAGAACACTACACTATCGAACACTACACTACACTATAGAACACTACACTACACTATAGAACACTACACCATCGAACACTACACTACACTATAGAACACTACACTACACTATAGAACACTACACAACACTACACTCCACTCCACTATAGAACTCTTCACTAAACTACACTACAGAACACTACACTACACTATAGAACACTACACTACACTACACTATAGAACTCTTCACTACACTACACTACACTATAGAACACTACACTATAGAACACTACACTATCGAACACTACACTACACTATAGAACACTACACTACACTATAGAACACTACACTATCGAACACTACACTACACTATAGAACACTACACTACACTATAGAACACTACACCATCGAACACTACACTACACTATAGAACACTACACTACACTATAGAACACTACACAACACTACACTCCACTCCACTATAGAACTCTTCACTATACTACACTATAGAACACTACACAACACTATAGAACACTACACTACACTATAGAACACTACACTACACTACACTATAGAACACTACACTACACCATACTATAGAACACTACACTACACTATATAACACTACACTACACTATAGAACACTACACTATCGAACACTACACTATAGAACACTACACTACACTATAGAACACTACACTACACTACACTATATAACACTACACTACACTACACTATAGAACACTACACTATCGAACACTACACTACACTATAGAACACTACACTACACTATAGAACACTACACTACACTATAGAACACTACTCTACACTACACAACACTACACTATATAACACTACACTACACAATAGAACACTACACTATCGAACACTACACTACACTATAGAACACTACACTACACTATAGAACACTACACTACACTACACTACACTACACTATAAAACACTACACTACACTACACTATAGAACACTACACTACACTATAGAACACTACACTACACTATAGAACACTACACTATAGAACACTACACCTACACTACACTATAGAACACTAAATAACACTCATTATAGAACACTACACCTACACTACACTATAGAACACTACACTACACTACACTACACTACACTACACTACACTACACTACACTACACTACACTACACTACACTACACTACACTACACTACACTACACTATAGAACACCTACCTGTGTAACTGCAATGAGCTTGCCATGGTGTACACCACACTCGAGCAGATACTGCAAACATCAAATATATCCTTCAATTAATTGAAATACCAGACAAAGCAGTCATTGATATTAAGATCTCTGTATAGTAAGTCTCACTTGTCGTAAGAGTTAAGTGCAGGATCAGGGTGTAAAGTTTGGAAATCCTGTGCAGCATAACATGATACGAATAAAGAAACTGTGGTAAGAATTGGCTAACTGTTAGTTTTGTCGTTAATTGGTACACATTGGAAACATCTCTTCTTAACATCCATACTTCTCTATATGTTTCTATTTTCGCAGGGCTTTTTGGCGAGTAGTATAATTTATAAGAATCTAATGAATGTATCTTTTTGGTTCTATTTGTGTACATCAGACTTGTGATGTGTAACAATTTACCACACGTATCCTGCATCACATTGCAGTCTTACTAGTGAGATATGTATATCGTGTATCGCTTCACAACCTTAGTACTGAGGTAATTATTATACAGTGCATCGCTAGATGACTGTACTATTGAGACATGTATCGCATTGTGTATCGCATCATGACCATATTATAGATATAGATGTGCATCGTATCGTGTATTGCATCACAACACCAGTTGAAAGTTACTTGTGGAAAGTTGCCATTTTTAAGGGTTTCGCTTATGTTATCATTGTAGGGACTAGTAGATTAAAAATGTTAAGTTGAAAACCATCTAGTACCTGAGGTATTTGTGTTGTTTTTCCACTTCCAGTTTCCCCGATGACGATGACACTGTCATGTTTCCTCACTTCCTGTACAAGACGGGAGCGTGCAGGAAAGATGGGGAGCTTCTTTCTCTCTTCTCGCAGTTTGTTCACTTTGTATTTGTCCCTGTCTTTAAACTGGACACTTGTAACTGTCAATGAAAAAGAATATGTAGGTCATCATTAGTATATCTGCTAAAAATAAAAATAGCAGGCACAATAAGAACAAGTAATGACAAAAGTTATGGACAGTGGCCAGGCTTAATTTTGGTCATGTGAAATGATGACACTGTAGCTCAACAATTTGTTTTCAATATGACCATGACATGAATACACAATGCCATTAGAAAGTGGTCAAATGTAAAAAGTGTTATATTTGGGATATCACTGTACTTTACTAAGAAAGTGTTATCCCAAATATAACATTTGTTACATTTGACCACTTTCTAAATGGCATTGGGAGCCGTGCCAATTTACACTTGTCAGAGGGGTACTAAAAGTACGTGATCTAGACTACCAGTTGTCGGATTTCCATTTTTGTGGAAGCCTCGGTGGCTGAGTGGGTTAGATCGCTGACATTGTGTGCTGGCAATTAGGTGCCTCACTCTGGCAAGTGTGAGTTCGAATCCCGGGCGGGACTCAACCCAAAAAAAGTGCGAGAATCTGTACTTTACTAAGAAAGTGTTATCCCAAATATAACATTTGTTACATGACAATGACATGTACAATGATTGTATTGGTACAACTATTTTGTCTAAGTTACTGTCTGGAAAAAGCAAACATTCACTGAGAGACAGGAGGACAGCAGAATAATGATGAACACCACATGCTCCGCCATTTCAAAAGCTTTTACTGCTCAGTGACCATCAAATGTGCGAGACCTTCACAAAAGCCCACATGACGAGAGCCGAGCTTAGTGTTATTGTCGTAGATCATTCTGGCACAAACATTGCTTTGTGAAACAAGGCATCATATTTTATCCATCTTCAGTGTTTGAGGAATAAGGGGAAGGTCCTGGGTCCTTGAGGTTTTCTGTTACAGTATTTTTTATCTCAGGACCCAGAGCTCCAGATAACCTGCGTATCTGCGTAAAATACACATCAGAAATGCAGAATAAGGCAGTAAAATAAAATCCAAGTGTATCAAATACCCAACGATCATTACAGATACGCTACAAAAATAAAACTTGTGCGTATCATCAAAATATTGTGAAGTAACCCTGCGTATTCGATTAGCAAATCAGCAACTTATTTTGAAATTATAAACTGGCATTCCGTCAACCTTGCCAAACTCCACGATGACAGTTACATCATGATCATTTGCCATCACACTTTCTTGTGGAAGTATCGTGGTATTTTTTAGTCCTATAAAGCTCTCGAACCCACACGACACCAGTTTACAGGGACTAGATGAATAGTGTTTGTAAATATTTAACTTAAATTCCCACATGTGTAAAAACTAGTGGGAAACAGAAATTTGAATACCCAGATTGAATTACTGATACCCAATGATTTTAAAATGCATGGGTAAAATACCCACAACACCAAAAGCTTATCTGGAGCTCTGGGACCCCTTAATTCTTTATCTTCTAACATTAGGATGATGACTGGGACTCCTTGACTTACATGCTTCAGGTTGACTACTGCATCTCCATGGGATGAATCTTGGCTACAAGCCTACAACTAGCTGATCAATGCAACACACAACAGTGCACAGCACATTGTGAAGACTGCTTAGACCTTGATGTCAGGGCCAGACAATCCAGTGGTTGACATCGTGAGCATCGATTGACACAATTGGGACGCTGTGACATGCATCAACCAAGGACTGACTATGTGATCCTGTTAATCGACTCTTATGACAAGCATGGATTGCAGAAGGCCAATTATAATATAACCCAGGTCTTCATGGGGTCAGAAAGTAATGATTATTTTAGTCATTTAAACAAATATATATTTACAGTTAAACTTTCGCCTTTTGCTTGGCGGCTGTTCATCCATCATCCTCATGCTTCTGTGAAGATCTTACCTGAAAATAAAAGTAAATATCAGCTAGTGCTGGGCAGACATTCAGAATTTTAAAAATACATGTTATCTTACTGGCCATGATGACCAGTGGCTCCACATCTAACATCAGCCAGACATTCTTATAATATATTGTAATTCATAAATATCAAAACATTTAGTAAATCTAATCAAGATAATAAGATTCTGGAACACCTACAAGTCTCAACTGTGGGAAGCAAATTGTGGAACCTCAAACGACTGGGCTACCCCCTGTATAAGTATAATCTATCAATCGTTTAGAAATCCCAATGTAACGTTACCCAAGTCATCTGATGAAAATACAAGCATGAACCATCATCCTCTCTATCCAACAGAGGTATCAAGATGTATTATTGCTTCTGATATATAAACTTGAAGATAGGGTTAGCGTATTGGCACATAAATCATATTGCAATATGTCACAATGCAGAGAGCTGTATTGCGATACATATTGCAATACATATTGGGGCCCAAATTATATAGATTTGTACTATTCAAATGGTAATGCTTTACTCAATAATCCAGGCTACAGATTTCGAAATAGGTCTTGACAGTATGGATAACTACTTAGTACATCATCAATATGGAACTTTATTTAACAGCATGAAGCTTGCTCTGTTAGATAGGAACCCAGTCCATTCAAATGTCTCAAGATAGTAGAAATAATTTACATAATTATATATAAATTCTTTGGAAAATGTATTGGAAAATATCAGTACACAAAGTTTGTATTGCGATATGTGTATTGCTGACAGCCATTTTGCAATATACTGGTATTCCAGTTCTTTTTCACACACTTGAAGAAGTGTTTTGTTTGTTTGTTTGTTGTTTCATGCCACACTCAGCAATATTCCAGCTTTATGATGGCGGTCTGTAAATAATCGAGTCTGGACCAGACAATCCAGTGATTGACACGATCCACACAATTGGGATACGATGACATGCATCAACCATGTCAGCAAGCCTGACCACCCGATCCCGTTAGTCGCCTCTTACAACAAGCATAATCGCCTTTTACGGCAAGCATAGTCGCCACTTGAAGAAGTAAATGAAATTGAAACAATATTTGATATGGCATATAAATGAAATTGAAACAATATTTGATATGGCATATAGCATATTAGTAATAATACAATCCTAGACTCCTAGACTACAAGCCTGAACATGGTTCTTAGCATCATTTTTTTCAGAAGTCATTGTTATTATATGGACTGATATTACTGAGTTTACAAGATTGAACAGAATTTTTATAGACTTTGGACAAGTGGCTGAAGTCGCAGGCTGCAATCTCATAATATATAAAGATATTCAGTTCTGCACGATCACAGCATAACTTATGGTCATATAATAGCTATTGGTGGCGAGGGTTTAAAATCGCATCCAAGATTAGTGCACTTATATAGTAACGTGCATGCATGTGTGTGTGTCTGTTTGTCCTAGTCCCGACTAATAATGATTTTGTAGTGCTAGCCCACTGAGATACAGTTTAACATGAACACCCCACTCAGACACAGTATACAGACTCCGTGCTGAAGAGGTCGTTGATGGCATGGGTACTACAGATATGTACCCTGGTAAAATTCAAGTTGGCGGAACATGTTGTATATTTTTCTCTTGGTATTTCCTTTCCATAAATGGGTCAGGACTGTCATACTGTTTTATGACATGTATTCCAGCGTGCCATATAAAAATCGAGCATACACAGTGACGTATACATGTACTTTACTCTAACATTCCGCTAAACACGGGGTCATCCAGGCGAACCAGAACTACATCACGAACCGGTTTCAGGTTGAGGAATATGGACTCGTCCCTCGTTTGGGTGCCGCGTATCTTTCGGTATTCCGATTTTGGCGAGAGTACATTTCTGTATACAGATATGTATATGTACCTGGGGTACATATCTGTAGAACTCATGCTGAAAACGTCCCCTTCAGCGAAAAATATCAACATGACATTCACAAATACATGCAGAGCAATTGTTTAGGAATATCAGCTTATGAATCTTTATCGGCTGTCAAAACTATACATTATATAAGCTGCATGTATACTACAAAAACATTATATATAACTGACAGTTGGTGACATTTGGCAATAAATGACGCTTTTGACAATATTCTATCTCAGACGCATATACCTATCTCACGAGAAACGAGAAAATGTTTAGCATATTAGAATATTCACAGAGATATTACGAGATATGCAATGGCAAGCAAATAGAAATATTATCGTACACATCCCACTCCCGGCAGGTGTTTTGGGTTTAGCCGTTTGGAACAAAAACGAGGAGCTCATGAATTTATATTACCACATATCGCAAAACAACACATGCATCCATATTGGAGGACTGTTTTGTGACTAGTTCGTGCGATTGTTTCTGCGGATATTGATATTGATATCTGCGGAATAAATCTGTCCCTGTCAAAATGTCTTTTCTAACATTGCCGGTCTGACTCTCGACAGTTTATCGTTTGAAGTGTGTATTATGCTGAGGCTTATCATTATTGATGAATGAATAACACGTTACCCTAAGTAGTTTACACCCCATGAACTGTTCCAAAACAAACGCACGTGTTCACGTTAACGCCATATTGGTAAACATACGACTTTCCATACAACATATTTACTTCCATATACATTTGTGAAACCGTCTGTCGATAGTATGCACCTACCTCAACCTAAAGCATGACAAAGTCTTTTTAGATTTTGTCGTTTACAACCTCCTACCCGAAGAATCCGTAAAACAGGGAAGCTATTACTCGTTCTTCCAATCGGCCGAAGCAGTCTTCTTGAGGAACTATAGGCTCTTTAATTTATACAGCAAATGAGCATGCGTTTGTTATCTATCGTGTAACAAGTGTATTAAATCTACTTCGGGACTAGGACGTTGCAAGAAAATGGCAACTGTGGTGCCAAAAAAATGGATCTTATGATTCTAGAAGTAAAAGCTGCTACCTATCATCAACCCAAGCCTTCCTCTGCAGCGCACCGTTTCATGTTTTAACACGTCTACTTCGAAAACTTTTCGAACAGGATTTGCAATTCTACCACATGCATATTGTGATATCTCTCCCGATACAACACACGCAAAAACGTCAAATGTGGAGAAACATGGACATCCTAATAACGTCCATAACGCGATTAACGTCACTCAGGAGTTCTTATAAAGAACGAACAAATACAAATATCACAAGAACAACGCATGGGGTACATTTCTCAATAGATATTCACAACAATCACCCATTCTGTCCAATTAACCGCCACATTTTCCCTAAGTGGGTGCAGGCTAAAACGACACCTCAGCAAAACGTCACCGATGTCTTGGGCAAAAACGGCACCTCATTTGGCGAAGACGGTTGCTATTGGCGGGCGATAACGGCACCTTTATTTTCAATAACGATAAGAGGGATTTATGTAGTGATATATATGCTTTATATACATGCATTATTATGTTATGTTGTAGAATAGATGATTTATTTACATCGTCATTGTCTTGTCTTCCACAGTTATTCACAGTTGTTCACACTTGAATATTGTCTTAAATACAGTTTCAGCTTGACATTGAGGTAATTTGAGCTCACTATAAATACCAGGAGAGCATCAGTGCATTTAGACCTGCACCATGACCGTGGAACATATTTATTTTATGAAAAAATAATAATCTAGAAATGCATACAAAAGCAAGTCTAGCCAGCTCAAGCTAGCTGTATTCCACATAGAAATCAGCATAGGGATTTAAAAATAATAATAATTTAGAATCAAGAAGGATATTGTGTAATATAAGATTTCAGAGACTAAATGTTAGTCTACAGTGCATTGTGCTATTTTGTTTGATTTACAATGTCAATAAACAATATATTTATATATTTTCACATATGCGACCATCACCTGTATGTGCATTTTTCTGTTACTATGTGAAATCAAAAGAAATCGGGTAAGTACTATTTCTTAGATACGAAATCAACACAGCCCCCGTTGCAAATCTGGAATCGCCGCACTCAGCAATACTCCTAACTGTATCACAGGGGCCTGTTAAGCATCGACCAGTGGGTGACATTATGAACAACGTCCAAGGCCGTTGGACTAACGCTTTAGTCTCTGAAAATATATATTTTGATGGAAACAAACAACTCCATTTAAATTGAAACTGAGCCCAAGTAAAATGGGAGAAACTGAATCTTGTAGAAAATCTAGACTTGCTTCATTTAGAGCAGAAGCATTACAGAAAGGGCTGGGTGGGTGGGTGGGAAAATAATGTGTTTCGGGGATTGATGCATATTATAGGTGTACGATGACTTATCTATAATCAGTATTTTTAAATTTATCATTATACATATCCATACTCAATGGGAAGCTATAGCATCATTGGCAGTCACAGCAAGTTGGATTGAAGTCATTCAAACCCTACTATTGTTCTGCTATCTTAAATCGGAAAGCTCAATATAACAGCAAAACTTTACCCCATACACCGAGAAAATGCCTCACTTTCCCACAATCTACACACTACACCGTCTTGGCCTAAACTGCAAATGGGCACTTGAGCACGGACCATAACACTAACATTGAATCCAAGAAATCAAGTTCTCTTGTTTAAAGATATATCTACAAAATACATTTTTTAAAAAAAAGAAGAAGAAAAAGTAAAATCAAATGGAACCCAGAGCAATGCTAATTTCTGAGCTGAGGCAATCTAGACTTGCCAATTCATTCTAGACTTGAGAGGGATTATATTTTAAAATATATATTCTCTAGGATCCAGGAGACAGACAAACGGACTATAGTCTCTTGTTCTTGGAATATTGAAGGCAATGTTTTCAGTATTGGTTGGATAAGCCTGAACGCGGATTTCCTTGGTAATTATGTTATATTCACAATCTGTCCTCAGTATTGTAAAACATATCAAAACTGTTGAATAAACAGGACAGCCATTTTATTAAGTCATAAGAAACATTAATATTGTGCATCCTAATAGAGTTTCTGTTGACGGCCATAGGGGGATACATCAGCAGTTGATAGACTCAATTCGCAGTGCTTCATATTGTGCTCGAGATCACATCAGAACAGTGTCTTTGATTGAAGTGTAAAGTAGTCGTAATGAAAATATTTCATACGGGTTCTTTCACAATGGCGGAGTTCGGGGTCAAAAGTGCAAACCTTGCATCGCGTTGAAATATATTCACAAATGATTCAAGTTATGTTGACTAATCTACGGGATATTTGACGGGAATCGAATTTGCACAACTCGTACATTGCCATAAGCGCAAAAATTAAACTTTTGTGTGTGCACTTAATGAGATATTTAGTGTGCAATATTCTGTCTCGAACCTGCAGACCTCTGCTTCATCTCCGTGTGACGAGGCCTAGTGTTGATCTTGTCTGGTTAATCAGAGAACGACAACAGATGCAGGAAGTACACCGTTAGAAAATCATGCGCCAAACTCAGGTGAGTTATCAACGTCAATATGCATCTTTCTTTGTATGTACCTGAACAATGCCATTTGATAACTAAACTGTTTGTTAGCGTTAACCCTTCAAACCGAAGTGAATCAACTGATGTCTGCGTTAAGTTCCATGTTTCCTGGATACGTCAGGAAATTCATATTTACTTTTCGTATACAGATGTCTGGAGAAAATGAAATAATGCTGGACATATTTGTCTGCTGATTTTTGTTGTTGTTAAGCATCTGTTGATTACATGACTCAAGTAATTCATCATCTTTGATCACATCTTGTTGAGAGGCATGTCAGTGAATAAATGTTGTTGAATGTCACAGTCAGCTCAGCCATGTCACAGACCCCACCCGATCAAAATAATGTAGCGCCCATGGAGATTCCCGGTTAGCATAGGTCTACGTGGTTGTAAGAGGTGACCAAATAGATCGGATGGTCAGTCTCCATGACTTAGTTGATAGTGTGTCAATGTACCTGGGTGTGTTGATCAACCATGATATCAGTCACTGGGCTGTTTGGTCCAGAGGCGAATATTTACAAGCCACCCATCATATAGCTGGAAATGAAATATTGCAATGCTGAGTGCCTTTAACAACAAACAACAAAACATGTCACATCTTATGACCATGATTATGATATGTGATGAATAAAATGCATGATACTAGTCAGTTGTCTTGTTACAGTTCAATGGGTAGCAGGTATGACTAAGAATTCTGTACAGGCATGTGTCCAGTCATTGACATTTCATTCCTTTGTTAACTTAATGTTCAGTGTGATTTTTGACATTTAGTTACAAAATAGGCAAAAAGAAATGTCACAGCCAGTTCTTATTATCAGTTAATGTCATGTGTTCATGCACATTTCTTTTCTTATGTAAAAGGCATTTTATGAACTCTGGTATTACAATTTACATTTATTTTACATGGAGTAGGATGAATATTATTTTAAGTGTCTTTATGAATTTGCCATCTTCCATTGGACATGTTGGACAGTAACCAAGTAATGACATCTACATCATAAATTATCAAAAATAGTGTGCATTATTGATTATTCATTCAGTTGTCATAAATACCCTGGATTCTGAGCCGAATTTGCCACTATACGAAGCTTTGTTTTGAGTTAGGTTTGAATGACACAACACAGGGATATATCTTGAGGCAAATGCAGGTTTGTTCATTATGCTGTCAGTTATAGGTTGGTTGATCTTGCTGTCAATCACAGGTTTGTTGATCTTGCTGTCGATCACAGGTTTGTTGATCATTCTGTCAAGCTCATGTTGGTTGATCATGCTGTCAAACACAGGTTTATGGATCTTGCTGTCAATCACAGGTTGGTTGATCATTATGTCAAGCACATGTTTGTTTATCATACTATCAAGCACAGGTTTGTTGATATTACTGTCAACCACAGGTGGACTGATGACTGTGGTGTGACACAAAATTCACTCAATGTCTCGGTGTGTTCTCTCTGTATACAAAAGCATATATTTGCTACGGCTGTTTGGACCATGTTGACCAAAATGCATTTGATTTTACTCTTTGGTTTTGGTGAAGTGATGACTAGAGTTGCCGACTGCTATCGTGATGTACATCACTTTCGGTTTTGGTGAAGTGACGACTAGAGTTGCCGACTGCTATCGTGATGTACATCACTTTTGGTTTTACCCAATGTTTAGAATCAGTCATACCTACAGAATGAGCTGTATTGATATTGTGTGTTTTAGTGTGTTCTACTTCCATAGCTCTAAGTGGTTAGTCAGTTTAGAATTCCCTTGACATATCAACATGGTCATTGTCAACAGAATTGTACATCATTCTAATCAGATTATATTAACCTTTATGAAAAAAACCCATCCATTCGTCTTGCCTAAGAGTTGGGCTACAAAGTAGTTGTTGTACATTGTCAGTTGGACAAGAGATCTTTACTTTGGGATAGTACTTTTGGAGAACTGTTTATTTTATTTTTTAGTCTCTGATTGTATTTTATGGGAGTAAGCTTTTAAGCTTGTGCCATGCTAACTTGCATTTTCAATTGACATGTACATATCTCACGTTGCCTGTCAAATGATTACTGAAGAAAAAGATAATATTAGGCAAGGAGAAAAATGATCAACAATTTATACTCTTTCAGACTGTGTACTGAGACTAGTAAGTAATAAAAAGAGACAAGTCCATTAGTAATAGACTTTTTGCAGAAGCAGAAGTAGTAACACTGTCGGAATAATCAATAGAACCTGATATATGCTGACAATAGGCTTTCAACTGGGATGCACACTCCTGTTTCTATAGCTTCTGAAGTAGCAGTCACAGACAAGGCTCCTTGGTATTGGATTTTCCAGTTTAATACTTACTGTTGGAGCCATGTCACAAGATGTGGAACCTTTGAAGTCGCTAACCTTTGACATGTTTGAAAGATATGACAATTACATGATCGCAAACAATGAAGCTGAGGATTCACCTTCAAATGCCAAGGACATAGTCTGCAAGTTTAGCAACTAGTCTGAAGCCTGTGTATAGTAAAATTCTGTTGGGGTCAATGAGAATGGTAAGCTCAGCTACTTATTGTCCATGTAGTGACACTAAATTGTAGCTAATATAATGCAGCCATGTTCAGGCTGCATATTTTCGTGTGTATAGCTTTGTTTGTCATGTAGCATGTGGGGCTTTTGAGCACACTCCCAAGTGCATAGTACATATTACTTGTGATCATCCACTCAGCATGCTTACTGAACAAAGCTATGAGTAGTTTAAGGATATTTTGGACTTACAACTTTATGTACAGGCTCATGGTGGTAATGAAACATCCTGAGGTTCACCCCATTACCGTGATTACAAGACCCTGCAGTGCTAGAAATTAACATGAACGCAACAGCAGCCATGTGGGCTGGTAACAGGAGCAAGTAGAAACATTAACTAGCCCTGATGATCCTGAACTTGCCCATACCATGCATACTGTATTGTTTTGTTCAACATGTTCAGTGGAAACTGGTAAAGTGAGTTTTCATTTCTTATGAAGTACTGACTATCATGCTGAATCAAAATGTTTCAACTCTGATGTTTTGAGTTCACATTATTTTTATTTTTGTTTTTCGGCCATAACCATTGCTTTATAACCTGAAGTAGACATTGGAATTTTGAATATGTTGATGTTATGACATATCCAGTTTGGCTCTTAACCTCCTGGATTTACTTCTACATCAATGTATTTTAAGCTGAACATGCTCAACTTGACATGATGTCAGTGTGAGCTTAATTTATGGTTCTTCACTGTTTGTATTTTGAAATATATAAGATGGCAGTCTCAGCAGCTCATATTAGTGAAAAACAACAGCCCTTCTCATGTGTACTCGTATCGAAATGTTAGCTTGTACATTATCAATTTGCACATGTAAATGAAATTAAACATTCCAGTCAGCATCACCATATGCTCAATTTGTAGACAGTTTTCAGGAAAAGTTATTTTCATGTTTTGTAAGAAGTTATCAGTCACAGATTCACGTACAGCCGTCTTGAACAACAACCATAGCTGACCCATACCATGTTCAGCAGTTCATGCTACAAGTACAAGGCACTTTTTTCACATGAATGCTGGATATTCAAAGCATACCCAAATGATAAAGATGTTTTGAAATTTGCTTTTCATTTGTTTCATGATTGTATAATGAGAATGGTCATTTACACTGTTTGCAATGAATCTGATATTAATTGATTCTGGTGAAGTAATATAGTGCATTGAATTGCTGTTTTCATTGTTTGACTATTCAAATCTATGCCATATATCATGTTTATACCAAAATCAGACCATTAACAAGATAACATGCTTGGAGTAAAACTTGTCTGTGAAAAGACATCAACTCCCTATCCAGTCGGTCTAATTACTACCAATATCTAGTATCACTATCCTTTTGGATTGTTATTAGTGTTACTGTTAATATGATTCACAATGCCTGAAATGATATAAATCAGAAAAGTAAAATTGTGGAACAAAAGTCAGTAGTCGGTAGCTTTTGTCAACATTGAAATCAAAACAATAGGTCATTTAAGGAAGGTAGCACAAAGTGTACTTATAAGCCAAAAATTAACAAACCTGCCTTCTATAAAAAGTTGTATCCCAATGTATGGTAGCATTATATGCGAAATAACTAGTTTTGCACCTCCCCACCCCTCCAATTATATATCCTTGAATAAAGGTGAACTTCTGTACCTACCTGTGATACTCTGATGTGCCTTGTATTAAACCTAAATTAAATTTTTTCACAGACTGTGGGAGAAGAGGGGAGATGAGTCGTCAGAATGAGGATGTGATTATATGGACTTGTTGGCCCGTCATGAGGAATTAATCAAAACTCTGTTTACCATTGTTGATTGATTTCCGAATATACTGGTCTACATGATGTTGGGACTGGTAGACAGAACATAGGCTGTCCATGAATCTCCTGTGTCTGTCGCTGTTTGTACCATCGGGTGCAGCGGGAACTGCCCTCCTACGACTATATGCACAGTTGGAGTGAGGTATGTACACGTGGATGTAACTTATAAGTCTTGTTACCTAAGTAGTAACTGAAATAGTGCTTCAGTTATGTCATTGCGTGTCAGCTAAAAAGAAAGCCCCAAGTCCTGGATGTTTATCATGGGGTAACATCCCAGGGGTAACATCCCAGGAATCACAATCAGGAGAAATCAGGTATTGAAGCCATGATCATGTTTCATAGGATTTTGTAATGGCTTAGGGGTGCAACTCAGAATAGCAAATTGGAATGCCTTTGGCGACTGGGCCACTAAAGCACTCAGTAGTATTAGAACTGGACCAAGTGATAACTGGAGCTCTCACATCAATCATAAATATATTGCGATTGGTTTAATTCGCATTAAGAAATAGTTACATAACACAACTAAAGTAATGTTGGTATATTAGTGAAGTGTCATGTCTATTTATACTTAAGATACTATTGCAGTGTTGACATTTGTGTGAAGAGATGGAACCAAGTTTACTGTGATCATATGTACAGTCATGGCAATGGCAGCAGCATTTTTGACCAATTGTATGATCATTCACTCTGGCACTGATCAGGGTTTTATGCGACACACAAATGTGCTTCCAGTACTCGCTAATGTAGAGAATGAACTCAGAAAAAAAGTAAAACCCTGACTGATCTTATTAACTCCCTGTCTGTGCCAAATACTTTTGATCCTACTCACCCAAACTTGTATTTTGTGCATTATTTTCAGTATTTTTTACTCTTGGCATGTGTTCTAGAATTAGCAGCTCCGAAGCTTATATTGCTAAACCTGAGTGAGTGAGTGAATATTACGAGGCAGCGTTAGAAATTGGCACTAGTCCTGTAGTCCTTGCCAATTGTCCAATAGTTAAGGTATCATAAGGACTAGTAGAAATGTGCCCTTTTTAAGTTTTTTTTTAACTGTTATCATTATATGGACTATTGGACTAAAAATGCTATTTTCTACTGCTGGTAGACTCAGGGCTTCAGACTAGAGTCTAAAATCATCGACTGCTGTGCTGTAAAATTGAAAATGTGAAATTGAACTTGTTAAACTTGGAGTCACATATGGGAATCATGACGCACAGACAAATATCAGTTCATGGCGTGTTCCCATGTCTCAATAACTTTATGGCAGACGCCATTCATACCTAGACTTGGAGCTTATTCCCCACATGGTATAATGTGTAGTCTTTTCCTCGTGGTCCTACTGCAATATTGGTGGAGTTTTTCGAAAAGCTTTGTAAAATGGACTGCTGTTTTGGTCCAGGTGAAGGAAACATGAATGTCATCCAGTTTCTACAAAGCCGGGAGCATGGATGTTCCAAGAGGAAGTCTAAAGCCAGTGGGGGTGAAAACCTTGGGACGCTGGTGGAAGACCGGACATCTACTCTCACCAAGAACCAGGTATATATAGTCTGTGTGTTATCTTGTGTGTTGCCTGTGTTATGGCCTGTCTGTTGTGTGTTTCCTGTGCGTTGCCAATGTGTTGTCTGTATGGTGCTGGTATGGTGCCTGTGTGAGGTCTGTCTTTTCTGTGTGTTGTCAGTGTTGCCTGTGTGTTGCCAATGTGTTGTCTGTATGGTGCTGGTATGGTGCCTGTGTGAGGTCTGTCTTTTCTGTCTGTTGTGTGTTGCCAATGTGTTGTCTCTATGGTGCTGGTATTTGCCTGTGTGAGGTCTGTCTTTTCTGTGTGTTGTCAGTGTGTTGCCTGTGTTTTATCGCTGTTTAGGCAGTGATGTTTGTGTTGTCTATATTGACTAGAAATGCCTCTTGTTTATGTCATAGAGACACACGTACATGCACATCGCTATATAAGTGCAATAATCTTGGACGCGACTTTAAACCCCATTTCACCTCACCATATGTCTTAGAGGGATTGATTTCTGTGCCAGTTTGAAATAAGGGTAAAGGTCAAAGAAAACTACTCAAATTTAAGATAAACTACAATCATTAATAGATTAGGGATTCCAAAACTTCTATCCCTGTATTGAATTCCTGATTTGAAAGACAGTTTTGTAGCTTCTGTTTTGACAGTTATGTGAACTATTTTTTTATGGCCAGTGGCACTTGTTGAATAATTAAAATAAGATATATATAATCATTAAGCTCAGGAAAACGAGTTTCAGAGTTGAATATATTTTTACATCCAATTTCGGTGTTTGAAAATAAGAGGGGTCCTGTGCTCCTTGATGTTTGCTCCTACAGTATTTGAATCAAGGAACCCCTAGGCATACCTATAGTAACTAGTATCTTCATTTTAAGATATGTTATAAGGAAAGAATAGACCTTGAAACCTAAAGAAAATCAATTAATTTCCCTTTGTTTCCAGGCTTGTGAGCTCTCAGGATTACCTCGAGCTACTTTCCTTATGGACTTCAGTCCGGATGGGTAAGTTCTAGTTTCTCTACATACTTCTTAGAGAATTTGGTGGTCTGTCACCTGTAAGTTTAGTGTCAATCCAGAATTATAGCATTGTATGGTTACAGTGTGTGACCTGGAGATGAAGATTTAGATTGGCCCATGGAAACTATAAAGTCAGAAAACATGAACAAATGATTCTATATCACCAGGGGCCCGTTCCACAAAGTGATCTTAGTGCTATGATTGTGGTAAGCCTGTGTTATAGTATGGGAGTTACGATCATCTTAGCGCTAAGATCACTTTGTGGAACGGGGCCCAGGGCATAGTGACATGTAATCAGTCCAAATTACTCATCTCTTACAGACAGTGATGGATGTTGGAAGACCAAATCAAACCCAGGGCCTGTTCCGCTAAGCGATTGTAGCGTTATGATGATCATAACTCTTATACTTAACATAGACTTACCATAGACTTACCATAGTTTAAGTTTGACATTGTTCATACCTAGCCAAATGAGAGTTATTTTAGATATTTATTGTTTGTCAAATCTGCCGCAGTGGTTGTAGCAAGAGTTTGTGTGCTATATCGGAAAGATCCAATTTTGAGTCCTAACTTTGGTACGTTGTGCGAAGCCCTTTCTTTGATCATGATTGAAGTTGAAAAACTGCGCTCAGTCAACCAAGCATGACACTGTGTTGCAAAGTCCACTGATTGATAAACATGATCAAGTAAATGCCTTAACATTATCATCATGACTATTGCCTGGTTTAGTGTTTCTGAAAGGCAGACTATGTGTTGTCATAGACATGATATTGGCATGAGATCATGATGTTAATTTTTTTCATATCAAACAGTAGTGATGTGATGTAAGGATTTTGATAAGCACGACGCAAGTGTCAAACTTTCGATGTGTTACTGTTCACTGTTATCAGCTTCTGAACCAGATATGGATATGCTAATGATGATGTTTGAATCTCTGTGTATCACATATTCTTGTCAGAATATCATTAGCAGTGATTATATTCTATCCAGTCTGTGGAATATTTATCATATGATAAACAAGTAGTGTGATGCTATATACGTGTGCTGATATATCAAAATGAAGTTCTATCATTTTTGTGGTCATGTTTTTAACATCTGTTTTTCACCTAGAAGTGGGAGTTTTGTCTTTTTATATAAAGAATGAATCTGATCACTAAATTTTCCACGAAAAATAATGACATTTTCCCACAGGATTTGAAAAGTTCATGCATTCAGGTATTGTGGTTCTGTGAACTTCTGCCTTTTCTGCTTTCATAGAAATTCTATTGTGGCTCGGTCACTTTAACACGATCAAGGCCAGTCCTCTCGGTGGTGGTCAGCGGTCAGCCTCCTCTGACGGTTAGCTGTCATCAGCCTGAGGCTATGCACAACTCTCTGTCTAACACACGCTGTTCCATGTCTAGCCTTTGCACAAATTAAGAGTTGTTTGGGTTGATTAGGAGCCTGTGGGTTAATGCCTCTTAATAACCTAGCAAGCATTGAAGCAAGATAGGAGTTTTCTTCACTGGGAAAGAATTCCGGTTGTCGTGTAATCATACTAATGGTGAAGCATGGGGATTGTTCAGTATGTCCTGGCGAGACGAAGGAGTTAATAAAATGTATAAAGTGATCATTCTGGTTTAGGAAAAATAAGGTGAAACTAAATGTGATGATGACCTTTATCATGTTTGAAATAGTTTTTCTTTTTTTTGAAAATGATTTAGTGTTCCTATGACTGACAATTTGCCATATTGCTTTTTAATTCAGTGTTATGTAGTTAAAGTAGATTTTTTGTGGGATTTCTGTAAGCATTAAGTTAGAACCATTTATTTTGTCCAATTTATCTTTGAACGGGGAAATGGAGTCCAAGGGATATTGAAAGCAAACCTCCCACCTTCAGATTGAGGTGGATCAGTGCGCTTGTCCAGCATATCATCAAGATGAAGAGAGGGATGATGAAGTATTTCAGCCATTACTAGATACCATCATTCGCATGTTGACTTGTGTGTTCTGCAGTATTGCCAGAAATCTTCATGATCACGGTGTACAAATGTTTTCATGAAGACATGAAGGAATATTCCATTGCACGACACATTTAGATTCGTATAGGTTTTATGGTCTATTGTAATCAATGCAAACCCCTCCCCTGTGCAACTGTTACAGTCATTATCAGCTGCGTGACTTCGTAAGATTCCAAAATTAGTCACGAAAACCCACTTAATTTTGAGTTGCTTGGATACAAATATGAAAAAAGGGAAGAAATCCAATCGTATAACATTAACAGCATCATAACTTAATGTAATTACCCATTACATGTGGCCATTTCAGCTTATGTGTGGTATTTCTTTACTGATCGAATACAGGCACCTTTTACATGAACTCAGTACCGCAGTGAATAATGCACAAAAGAGGAGCTTGGAAATGTATCAGTGTTGTCAGCTTGAATGGAGGATCACAACACAAGAACATGCGAAGGGGCAACAAAATCTTAAATGGTGCCAACACACAATATTGTTTTTTTGTTGAGTGATTGACCAATGAAAACAATACAAGCATTTCCATAATGGGCTAATCAAGCAGTTGCAGGTATTGTGTTTGTACTTTGTGTCAAGCACTTGGATGGAGACAAAAAAGTCACCTATAGCAGCATTTTAAGAATTATTTTTTTTATTGTCCACTTAGTAGTGGTTTCATCATCACTGTGGCAGCATGTGTGACAGGGTCAACAACACAAGCCATGGTGCTTCTGTCTATTACATGAGATACAGGGTATTATGGACAGCTGGGAATTGCAGAATCAATACATGGCATGATATGGCCGGGATTCTGATAATGGGGATTAATACACATTGTGTAGGATCATGTTTTGTCATGATTGCAGTATTGATGATGAAACTAGCAATTTCAGTTTTTGTTTATTTTGTTTCTGTATTCTTGAGTTAAACAATAATATAACTGATTAAGCCAAAACCCAGTTTACTTCTTCCTTATACCTTATAAAGGCATTATTTGACATTTAAACAGCAATTTAAGACAAACATTACTGGGGTCATTGAAAACAAATTTGAAAATATTTCACTGTAAGTGTTGCTTTTTAATTTTGTAAATTATTATAAAAATGATAAAGGTAGGCTGAGTATTGCAGTTTCAGTTCAGACAATTGACTATTCAATATTAAGGGTAAATCATTTTATCTTGGGACTTTCCAAATGGAAAACATTTGACTCATAAGACATGTAGATAACAACACCAATATAGATTTGAAAGAAACACTGGAGATTAACATGATAATACTTATCTGAAAATAACTATAGGTGAGTGTCCTATGTTGAAGGATCCTAGGTCATTGACCTATGTCACAGTGAACTTGTCAGTTGTATCTGTCCGAGAAGTAGCCTCAGGCCTATACTTACAGTGTAGTAGTCATATTGATTAATTGATGGCAGCAGGGATGGGGGGCACTTGGCTCATTGTTAAGTGCAAACATACCTATATGTTGTATCATGGTTAACTACCACCACATTGCTGTGTGGACTGGATTAATCCCTGTACAGTCACTGTAGCAATCCTTACACCTACCATGTCTCTGTGCTACTCTATATTATGTTACACTCCACTACATGTAGGAATGTTTGGCATAGTTAACACTCTGTTTCGTCAGTCAGTTTTGTAGCTTAACCATTGAGAAACTTGTTTGAGCATATTTAGGGTAGCATCCCAGCAATAGTTCATTCATGAAATTATGCATATTCGGTTCTCTGCTATTTAGCATGTTTAAATATACAGGTACACAGTATGTGTAAATTGTAATGCATAATTAAAGGTGCCACATACTATCACGGTACATGTACAAGTGACCTGTGAAGATCTGTGTTAGAATTGGTCTTCGGCAACCCATACTTGACTTTATGTAAGAGGCAGCTAGCGACTAACTTAGTTGGTTGATGCATGTCATCGTATCCCATTTGTGTAGATCAATGCTCTTGATGTCCATCACTGGATTGTTTGGTCCAGAGTCAATTATTTACAGATCGCCGTCATAGAGCAGAAATATTGCTGAGTGTGGCTTTAAACAACAAACAAACTAACAAAACAATGTGTGAGATCCATTCTTGGTGTCCCTTGTCGTGATGTGACTGGAATGTTGCTTCAAGCTGTGTACAACCATACTGATTACTGTAAGCATCATTATAACAGGATGTTGAGGGGGGCTTAGCAACAGATGGCCTTCCCTGTCCAAGCAGTGGGTCAGAGGTCAGGTCAAGCTTTTGATGGGGGACATGTCCAGGGTGTGAGAGACTGTCCAGGCATTGTTGTGTGTACTCAGCAGTAACTGGTCACACACCTGTATGAATACAGGCTTGGTTCTCCTTTGTAACCTCTTCAGCTGAGTATTGCACAGTCAGGGTTGACACATATAAGAAGAAATATTGTATCATGTTGACTTGTTTATCATACCAGTTTGTGCCCCAAAATATTGCTTAAATGTCAGGAAAGTTTTCCTTGTCATTACATTGAAATAGCTTTTGCAGTACACATATTTGCCACAAGTAAAATGCCAGGGTCTAAAACAAATTCTTTTATTCTTGTAAGCATAGCTGATATAAGTCCATACATCAACCCTAAACTCTTCTGAAAATGATGCCTTGAGAACAGTTATGGCTTACATTGACCGGTATTGTCTTTATTTTCACTGTTGACACTATTGATGTCTTCGGAATATCAGAAACCTATCAATGTGAGTTCGAATCTGAGTTCTTCCTGATAATGGGTCATGGTTTGTCAGTACCATACTCTTGCTTGTGGGTTTCACCAAAGTTGTAAATGTCTCAGACCTGCATCCTGCTTTCCTCCCACATCATGCTGATACGCTGGGATATAACTGGAATACTGTTATAAGTGGCGTTAAGCTTCCTCCTTCACTATTGCTGTATGCTCGAGAAACTCAGCATATCAGTAGTTGTGTAACCATGGTAACATATACATGGTTAATAAGAAATGTGAAGATTTTATCAAAAGAACTTCTATCCAACTGAGCATTATCTGTAGAATTTTGTGAAACTGATCCTATCCTACCGAAATGTAATATTGGGGTGACAAGATTTAATTTAAGGATTCAAATGATACAGTGACAGCTTTGAGGTGTCGTATTGAGAGGCTGACATCTGGTATGACCTCTATTCCTATTCACTGTAGCATTGTGATAGTTGGGGGCAAGGACCTGTTGATCCTTCTGGGTGAAATCGGGAGACATTAAGACGAGATTGGGATAATTTGTCTGTCTGTGTCATTAACACTGATTAAGCCAGGAGGAATTGGAGAGAGATATGTTATCTGCTTTTGATTTGTCATGACCGTGTGAAAAGTAAGACAAGCCTGCCCAACATCCAATAACGGTGATGATGTTAATAAAGTTAATGGTGTCATGCAGTAAAAGATGGGAGAAATGACATAAGCAGTGTTTGAAATTGGAGGAGGGAGGGGGGGCTTGATTTTTGCTGCCGGTATAATAAAAATTTAATGAGGTGAACCCTGAAACTTTTAACATTGTGTTTTAACTATGTTTAAGCACTGGATCCAGAGGGGGTGTCATACGCCCTGGGGTCCAGTTTATTGGGAATTTTTACACCCATCCGGAGACCTTTGTTTAATAATTCTGCTTATATGCTGTTTCAGGCGACTTCTTGTTTGCATCTGTTCATGTGCTGCCCCAGTGTTACATGTCATATATACTTACAACTGTGACATACTCAGAATAACCAACGAGCTATGAGGAATTACTGATTATCTGTTTCAATTGTATGAATGGTGATAATCCTGAGCCATGGCGAGGGACTTACAGCAATCATTCAAGCATTGGTTGTTCCATGTATTACTCAATAACATTTTAGGAGACAAAATGAAGTAAAAAATTATGAAATGTAAACCCAACAGACAAACATTACTGAAAGCAGCCAATTGTTCAGATGACGAACTGTAAACAAACTGACATTGTGGACAATGGATGTTATCATATCATATTTTTCACAACAATGAGTGTGACATCATATGCCTTCAGTTGACCCAATTGAGGATGAGGATGCTCGAGATGTTGAAATGAATATGTGAAATTATTCTACCCTTAATGACTTATGAGTAATATATATATATAGATATTCAATTAATCATAACGGAATATAATGCCTAGTTTTTGCATTATTCACAGCAGTAGACTACAGTTCATGTATGTGTGATGCCTGCATTCCTTCAGTAAATAAATATCTAATGAAATATAGGTACGCAAGTTGAAAAGGATACATTGGATAATAACACAGTGTTATCAGGTTATGCTATTGGGTTTTTGACATTTTTCATGTATTTGTAGATACCCCGTAAGCAGTTTTCAGGATCAATTATCAATGTTATCTGATGGTAATTAAGTGCAGAGTTTTAATGGAGTATATCCCTGATAACTGTATAAAAATATTTCTGCACACAATCTTGTCAAGAGGAAGTATTATACAGTAAACTACGGTTATAACGAACACGCTTATAAGGAACGGACTGATATAAGGAACTTATTTTTTAGTCACGGCCATTTGTTGTATATAAGCTGTATATATGCTTATAGCGAACTACGGTTATAACGAACCAAAATTAGTGGTCCCTTTGTGTTCGTTATAACCGTAGTTTACTGTATAACACATACAATAGCAGCGTTAGAAATTGGCACTAGTCCTATAGTCCTTGCCAAAGTGCCCAATGGTAAAGGTATCATAAGGACTAGTAGAAATTTGCCCTTTTTAAGGGCTTTGCTATATGTTATCATTATAAGGACTAGTGGCCGAAAACTGTTAGTTTCTAACCCTGAATAGAATGAGAGGTATTTCTAATGGTGGAGTTGATACTTGAACTGAAGGGTCATACAGGAGAAGAAATTAAGCATGCATGTCAATGGGTCCTTGTCATAACTTTAATGTTAAACAGTAAGTAATTTAGATGACCTGTAGATTCAAATAACACTTGATGACACCTCAAGTTCCCTAATAGTTTCCAACTCTGGTCCTGATTGGTGTGTATTTTGCAAGGTTTTGTTGATGGAAGAATGGTGCATCCTGTGTGCAGGATTAAGACTAAATCTGAAATTCAATGCAGGAAAAGTTAAGATGCTTGTGATTCATCCTGTGTAGAGCTTGAACTGGAAATATGTTGGTTGTGATGTTGAACATATACTGTGTGTCTATGTGATATACATCTGTGGTCAGCGGCATAATGTAAAGGCACAATACTCACACTGGATCTCTTATGCAAATGTGTAATACAAAAACATGTTTCAGTTAGGAAAACTAAAAGAGAATTACTATTAGAGTTAAAAGCTTGTTGAACCTGTCTATCAATAGCTTTAATAAGTCTGTTGCTGGGCGAAGTAGACAATTCAATTGGTTTAGGTGGTCAGACTCACCTGGATCAGGTGGAAATGCTAGTCTTGATATCTTATCATGAACAGGTGACTACAGATTACCTATATCATCATAATTATGATATGATGCTGATTCCCAGATGTGGGTTCCAATCCCTGATTCACCTATCTATTATTCTTGGTGTGTCAGCTCATGGGTTTCACCAAAGTGGTACACACAAATGACTTGGGCATTTCTGTCACACTAAGCAGACATAACTTTAGCTCATAGTGCATCATGTTAAACACAGTTTATTTAATATTTCTGTGTTAATATGTACATTGTTTAAAATTCAGGATGAAAGTCAAGCTGTCTGTAAGACATATGATACAAATTTATAATTCAGGGAGACACTAGATTGAAACATAAAGCAGAAAACCTCAAGGAACAAGGTCAGGTTCAGCAGAGTGTAATCAGGTGTGTGATAAAGTTTCTGTTTTGTTTCAGCACCAAAGTGGCATCTACTCACGGTGACCACACTGTGCGTGTGACAGACATCACATCTGGGAAGTGTACCCATGTGCTCACCGGCCATCCCAGGACACCCTGGTGTGTAGCCTTCCACCCCTCTTCCAATGAGATTCTGGCGTCAGGCTGTCTGGGGGGAGAGGTCCGAATCTGGGACCTGCATGTAAGTATAGAAAACAAACCAAGGCAGATGATTTGAAAAACTGTTTACATGTACCATGAGTTTGATGTTATTCACCCTTGGAAAGAAACAAAATCATTTTGATCCTGAAATATCCTTTCAGCAAAGCAGTGGCCCAGCACAGTTTATACCATTTAGGTTACATTAAGGAGTTATGGGAGTTGGGAGTTATGATTGTATTGTAGCAAAGGCCTTGGTGTGGTGTTTTGTACTGTGAAACAAACCTCTTTTGACCATTAGAAACTATAATGAGATATCTATGACCGATTTTCTATAGCCTCATAATATGAAAGAATTGGGTGTTCTCAACTTCTTTTGAGTAGTTTAATTTGAATTCACCAAATGTCACTGCTGACCAGTGTGTGTGTTGTGTTTCAGGGAGGGGGCAGTGAGGTCTGGCATTCTCCAACCAATGGGGTGATAGCCTCTCTAGCATTCCACCCCATGGACCATGTGCTGGTGTTTGCTACTGGCAACACTGTGTACTTCTGGGACTGGAGCCAACCGGAGCCGTTCGCATTCTCCAGGACAAACTATGAATTTGAAAGAATAAGGTGGGTGTAATGAAGGTCACATTAGTATGGTAGTCGGTTAGTTTAATCTGCCTTTTAGTTAACTAAAGGAGAATGACATGTACTTTAAGAGAAAGTTGATGGATAAAGAATGTTATTTTTAAATAAAATTTTCAATTGCACACCAAATGTCTAAACAGTAAATGGCCCAAACGAGTTCTTTAAATCAACAGGTCAAGTCACCATTTGCTTAGATATAGCAATCTTGCTGACATTGGTTTTGTTGAATGCTGTACATTGTCCATTAAAATCTAAATCTGATGTATTACTGTGAATCAGTGGAAAAGTTAGAAAACAAGAACAGGTGCTAAATATACCTCAGTGTGCATAAGAGGCCCGAGCTTGAACCTACGCACTCCCTTGTAGGCTTCTGAATACTTCAATATATGAAAATAACTAAGGCTGCAGCCTTGTTTTCATATTGGAGCAAGGTGCTTATCATGAAATATGGTAGACAGTTAGAAATATCAGTTCACACATTGCAATACCTCGTTTCATGTTTTTAACTTAATATACACCATGATCCTTGCCTAAGCTTATTGACTACTTGTGTTTGCAGATGGCTTCGGTTTGATCCCCTTGGACACTACCTGTATACAGGCATTGCAAACAACACCACCGTGCACCGAGAGGAGCCAGCCAATGTCCTGCACATCAAGTAAGACTGTAGGGAGGGGTAACTCTTGTATGCTGCGGTCAGCCATGTTACAGCTATCTCATGTCAGCCTGTAAATATGTATCGACCAATAAACAATCACTGTATCTCACCTTGTAAGCACCCAGTACCCATTTAGTCTTTGGACAAAAATGGGGTTCAGGGTCTCGTTCCACAATGCGATCATGGGGCTAAGATGATTGTTTGTTTGTTTGTTGTGCAACGCCGCACTCAGCAGTATTCCAGCTATATGACGGTGGTCTGTAAATAATCCAGTCTGAACCAGACAGTCCAGTGATTGATGTCATGAGCATTGATCCACACAATTGGGATATGATGACATGCATCAACCAAGTCAGTGAGCCTGACCACCCAATCCCATTAGTCGCCTCTTACGACAAGCATAGTCATCTTTTATGGTAAGCATGGGTTGCTGAAGACCTATTGTTACTTCCATAGTTGAACATAGCCCAACAATTGTTGCATTTAGATGTAATGAGGGATCTCCATGACTGCATGTGCCAAAGATGGAATAGCATCATCATATCCTGATAGGGGCGGTGGGGTAACCTAGTGGTTGAACGTTCGCCCGGGTTCGATTCCCCACATGGGTACAATGTGTGAAGCCCATTTCTGGTGTCCCCCGCCATGACATTGCTGGAATATAGCTAAAAAAGGCGTAAAACCATATTCACTCACTCACTCTCATATCCTGATAGTGTATTTTTTTTTGATTGCTGAATGACATGTTTCTAGATTTATAATTGGAAACTATTTGATTTTTGGTTTAAGACAGTTTTATTATGTTTTAGAAAATGATTTCAAGAAACAGTATGAACTATTAATGGTGAAACTTGTTCTGCAGTGAAACAAATGGTCCACATCCAAACAGACTTCAGCAATATGCCAACAGGAGGCGGTATCAGCAGGTTATTCAGCGTTTCCATGACTACCAGCAGGAAAGGCTACGTAATGCCAACAGGGGGGATGAAGGTAAACAAGTAACACAATGTTTGAATGTACTTTGACATCTTTTGGTGTGTATAATATCCATTACGCTCTTTCAAACTGTTCTTATAAAGTGTGAGAAGTAGAAGTGTAGCTTCTGCTTGGAGAAAGAAATACCTGGAGGATACATTGCATTGTTTTGATACACTATAGAAACAATGGATTTCTTTATGTCATTCCAGATGGCAGCATGGAAGTTGAAAACTCCGATGGGAGCCAGACTTCTTCTTCCACAGAGAGCAACTCCCTACTTGGGAGGCACTATTCCTCACAGGTTGAGCAGAGACTCCGGCGGGCAGGAAACTATGCCTCCTCTATCACAGAAACCACCAGGCACGCTCGGGACATCGTATCCAGCATTTCCAGTAGAAGAAGAAACAACCCGTATCCCCTTCACGAGCTGCGGAGGTTCACAACACTGCACAGTCTACAGCCTGGGACGTGGAGTCCGCCGCCCAGAGTATGGCCCTCTGTTGAAGAGGAGGACATGGACTTGCGATCAGGAACACCAGGGGCAACAACTCCTCCACAGCTGTCTGAGATGGCTGAAGTTGGTGCTCAACGGCCCCTGTTAGTGCGACCTACTACTAGTGCTAGTGCTCTACGTCCTCCATTATTTCCCAATGAATACTCGCGGGGCAGCAGTGCCATGTCTGTGAACTCTATTAGAAGCTCTGGTGGTAGTAACTGGATGAATCTGAGAAGGAGTGGTAGTTCAGATTCCAATCCCCCTACATCTGGAGCTGGCCCTCGAACATTGAGTTTTGGTGCTAATCTGAGATCTGGTCTAAGATTTGAACACTTATCTTCAAGCTCCTTAAGACCAGTCTCAGGACCTAATAGTATTGTGTCTTCCCCTTATGTGTCTTCTTTAAACCGACTTCGCTCAAGACCTACCGGCAGTGCGTTCCGTGAAGTCCCTCGCACAAGCCGAATGACTGAGACAAACACAACCCCTTCCTCCTACTCTTCTTCCCATCCCCCTTGTGCAATATGTAGAACACTGAACCCCAGCATAGTGAACAACAACAGCCAGCCAGTAACAACTAGCAGTTCTTCTACAACAGGTCATCAGACAACCTGGTCCTTGCCAACCCCCGTGCCCACTTCAACGGGACTTGTTATCCCCAGAAGTCGGCCCAGCGTGGCCTCCACTAGTAGGCTCCTTAATATGATGATGTTTCAACAAAATCGCAATTCATCCGAATCCACTGCCGATCAAACTTCTCAGTCTTCTCGTAACTCCAGTTCCCGCAGCCAGGAGAGGACCCTCACCACAGATGGCACTAGTCAGACCAGCGGAACTATGGAGCTTCCAGAGTGCTCTGACCAGGGCACAGATGTAATTGGTCTCAGTGAAGATGCTCGGCGCCCGGTTAATCGGGCAGGCATTGAGGATTCGCCACGTGATGAGGATGAAGCTATGGCTGAGCAGGACTCGGTGATGGAGAGTGTGGAAGGCTTGGTGGAGGAGACTGAGCCGGCAGCTGGGGCGGAGTCAGCTGGTGAAGCTGCAGGACATAGTGATATTGGAAATGTATTGGAAGATAGTGATCAAAACAACAACCCGTCTCACACCACTTCAAGTGTTCTTTCCAGAATCACTCAAGATCTTCCTACCGATGGTTCTCGACGGGAAGATTTAACCTCCCTTACAATAAGGTTAGAAAGACAAGTGACAGAACTGGATCGTAGGATCACTGCTTTGCGGGAGAGGTTCACAGAAAGACTGCGAGCTTTACATCAAGATCGGGAGAGGATTCTCAACCTTCGAGGTCGAATCTCCAACCAGTCTTCTCCTGAAGGTGTGGAGTCTGTGGCACCGACAGTGACATCAGGGCAAGCTTCGCAGCATGTTCCTCTCATCACCATCACAAGGCCACGGGATCAGGGAGATTTCTCTCACACACCTTCTGCCTATAGCAACTCAACACCAGGTCAGTAGGTCGGAGAAATATGTATGCTATATTAAGTTAAAATATCTCTTTGTTTATATCTTGAAGTCATTAATCATAGATTCAGGGCCAAATGTTACGGCCACAAAAAAGTTCCTTTTAGTATAGATTGACCTGCAATCATGTGATGATGTGTGAAGTGCAGTTTGTACTGTCAGGGGATTGCAGGTCAGAGTTACCTGCCCTTGGTAAAAAATTCAGAAAGTTAAGTGCTTAAAATCTGCTATATTCCTTGGAACAAGGATGATTGTAGACATTGAATGATTTGTGTATGTTTGTGTAGTTCGAGGAAGTGGTCAAAATACCCACCTTCTAGAGATGTTTCTGAGAGGAGACAGCCAACAGTCTACTGTCACTCAACCTCCACTACCACCCCCAAGTGTTTCAAGGTAACTTTACTACAATAGCAGTTCCTAAATTAAAACACTGATAGTTTGTCTAATGGGTTCCCAGTAATGCAACTTGCAGTGGGCCACTCACAGGTTACAACAACTGATGTTCATATATAAATTGCACAAAGGTAAAATTAGTTTGAACTAACTTGATTATTGTCTATGCAGTGTTGGGTGGTGTGGTTGAAGCATTCGCTCGTCACACTGAAGGCCTGGGTTCAATTCCCCACATGGGTGCAATGTGTGAAGCCCATTTCTGAAGTGCCCTGATGTGATATTGCTGGAATATTGTTAAAAGTGGCATAAAATCCAACTCACTCACTCTATGCAGTGTCCGTGTGACTCCATCACGAGAGGATGCCTACCAGGAAGACCGGAGCTGGCATGCCCTACAGCAGCGCCACCTACACCCTCACTACTCTGTCAGCATCCTGGACGACACCCTCAACAGGCCAAATGATGCCCTTCATGCTGCCATCAACAGAGCTATAGCAGGTGTGTAATACAATACACTAGTTGCACTTTCCTAAAGCTCTAAGGAACATGTTTGCCTCAGCCGGCTGTGAGTTCAATCCCTGTGCTATGGTTGGTGCAATGCCCATGCTGTGTTTGAAATTAAGCATGACAGTCAAAGAGTACTTTACTTAATACTAATGTTAAAAGAATTGGGCATCCTTAGATTCAAATACCACAGGAGCTGATCTCAAGGAGCCCAAAAGCCTGCTAATTTTTCGAAAAGTCATGTGTTCATCTAAAGGATAAATGTCTACAACCTTTCTTCATACTTTGAGCTTTCCTCTCACAAGCTGGCATGCTGTGGTATAATTGGAAGACTCTTCCTGCTCTTCAAATGCACTAACTTTGAATATAATAATATATTCACTTTCTATTGATGCCATTAAATGAGGTTCTGCTTGTAGGGTATCTTATTTTGTATATATTTCCAACTTTACTCTCTTTGTAAATGAAGTGATATATGACATTTTGAAAAAATAACACCAGTGAATCTTTGTTGACTCACAATTGATTATGTCAATATTATATTGTTTCCGATGACGAAAACTTATGGTCTCGGTAGAATCATTGTTAACACTCTGCCTGCACTCCAAAACATTTCTGATTCTTGATATTTATGATTGTCTAGATAATTCTGTGTTAACAATGTTTAACTGTACATTATTTTCACCATCTTTTCCACTAGATTCTATTTCAGTGGTATTCATTGTATGTCATTGATTTTGTATTTCATAATTCATAGGACATGGAATGAACATTTCAGGAGCTTTTATGGGAACAGGGGAGCCTGCAGTGGCAAGTAACATCATCCCTCAGACACATCGCATACAGCGTTGGGACTTCACCAAGTGTGAGATCCCGGACATAAGTCAGTGTGAGTACACGTCTCCTCCATAGACATTATGTCAGCCATACAGTAGACATTCTTTTGACTCTCCTTCATTCATACTTACTGCTTAAAAAAGGAAAATCTTGATATCACTTACGTTACTTGAAATATCAATTGAGAAAGTAAGAGTGAGTCACATTGGTATGAAGCTGACATATACTCTCCCATAAACACCGTAGACAGTAGACATTCCAGTGACTCCTCATAATGTGTTCATAGATAACACCTGTATAGTGAACATCTTGATTTTGCTGATATTATTGGAATATACTGGTATTTGGATATTTAAGACTTCATGAGCATTCACTTTGTGATTTTTTGGCATGACATTTCCACTGATGTCTATCATTTTTTCTTCAGCAAAAGCCAACATCGTGGTGCCTCACTGCAAGCTCCATAATGATGCCAGTTGTGATATATCTCAGGATGCAACCTTCCTTGCAACCTTCGTCCCCAGCCACCGTGGTTTCCCTGATGACAACATCCTGGCTGTCTTCTCACTGCATCCAGACTCCTTTGCTCAATGTCTTTTTACTAAAAGTTTTGGTGAGTGAGATTTACCTGTCAGTTGATCAAGGGTGAAAACACCTCAGACGAAGACATCTATAACATGTTCATGTAGCTTAGTATTTCTCTCATACTTTAGAATGCATCCATTGTTACCTTGAATAATGCCATTTCATGAACTTGGGAACCTGTTGAGATTCAAGAGGATAGGTACCCATGATGCTAATAGAAAGAGGGGTTAAAACAGAGGCAAATACTTTTGTCCAATGGGTGGTCACTGTGTTGATCAGGTGGAGTACATTGATATGCTAATGAAGCTCTGTCAGGTATACAGGTTATAGAGACATGAAATTCTCGTGCTTTGTGAAACGTGTACATTTCAGCATGCCAAGCCTTAAACAAAAAACACTTGACTGCACGAAACGTATAGTTTATATGAAATCGTGCAATCTGCTTGAAATGTGAATGGTGGAGTTTGTGTGATTGACAGTGTATAGTTCGTGGAGCTCAAGAATTTACCAGTGCTCTAAGATAGACTGTACTTTATCGGGATAAAACTGTACTGTCAGAAGGACAAAGGGCTTTGCTTCACTTTGCCCCTATGTCCTCACGACAGAATGTTTATATCCTGATAAAGTACTGGCTCTGGTCCTCTATCAGTGGATGGGGATCCTGTAGTCACAATGGATCTAGATTGCACTTTGAAAGTCCAATCATCAGCTGTTACCTGCTTTACTGTTAATGTTTCATGAATTTTTTTGCTTACTTAATCTGTGATACAGCTGTTTTTATTTGTAAGCTACCTAATTCTGAATACAATCCAAACTTACAAATGTGTTTGAAAACACTTGAAGTTCACCATTCCCTTGCAGACTCTTCCTGCAAATATCCCAAACCATAAAGATATGATGCAATTGGTGACATGTTTTTAATGGTTCCAGGGCCCAATGCTATATCTGTGAGCATGTCTCCACGGAACCAGTGTGTGATGGTGGGACTCGCTGCCAAGAGACTTTCCTGGGTGTTCACATCTAACCAGGTAGGGTACAGCAACGTATCGTTTAGCATAATTATGTAGATATACTACTATAACTGCAACCATGGTTCGATTCCCGACATGGGTTACAATGTGTGAAGCCCATTTCTTGTGTCCCTCCCTGTGATATTGCTGGAATATTGCTAAAAGCTGCGTAAAACCATACTCACTCACTTCAGTTCGGGTTTGTTTACTGGTATTTCCTGTGTTACAATGTACATAATTTTGGGAGCCATGTGTTACCATGGTTACTGCGAGCTACAACTGAGTTTGCGCCTGTATTGAAGGGTGCAATTGCAAGGGAACACTGTAACTCTTGAATGGAAATATGATACTTATGATATAAATCGAGCATTCTATAGTATGCCTTAATTAATGCTAAAGTAACATGTAGGTATGTTATATGCATTGAGGGCCTGTTTTTTTGTCTAACTACAGTGTTATGGTCTGTTTCAGCTGGTTGCCCAGGTGTATAAACTTGATAAGAAGAGTGCCGGGGAGAACTCAATGAGGGTAAGAGTGCTACTGATGTACAGTACATGGAAGGGTTGATACAGACATGTGATGCTGTATAGTTTGTCAGGGACATTATATTGGAATGGAGTCTGTCTGTCCGCTTCTCAAAGGGGACAAATTTTGTCAGACAAGTTTTCACAGACTACTCAAGTTACTTGAATGAAAGTTTTTGCATCTTATCTAAGAGATACTTATCAAGACTGAGTTATTTTTTCCAAAGAAGGGGTCTTTGGTGTGTATTAATTTTACATTTAATACATTTTTGTGATGACATAGAGCAGCCTACCGGGTAAGTGGCTACCTCTTTTTAAGGCTTTATAGGATTTTTTATAGTTTATATTAACTACTATGTGAACAAACAAAGTTCTGTGTGCCCCATAGTGGGGGATAGTGATAACGCAGCTAACGCTGTTTTCTTGTCATGCAGTGTTTTTCAGCATGTCATCCTGGTTATTTCATCATGTTAGTTACATATCATAGTGTACATTTATCATACTGTATGTGTCAGCCTGTCAGGGATAACCTACTAGCCAGGAGGAATTACAGATTATTTGTCTTGAGTGAATTACTTTTGTTGTCCTAAGCCTGGCTGAGTGACTGACAGATTATCAATAGTTCTAAGTTGGGAGTACATTTTGCTTTATGAATATTACTCAAGGTCTTTTGTTCTGAGAAATGAAGAAAAATGTGGGTTTCACGATTAGTGGAGACATCTGGTCAGTCAGTCTATTCATAAGAGTGAAGGACATCATCTTTAATCCTTTGCAATAATGTTTTGATATTATTTCATGTTGCTATGGGCTGCCTTTCAAGCAATCGGCATGAGTAAGCCAGTCAGCATGAAGCAGAAATTATTACTCTCAGTGAATTGCACCAATTATCCTTTTATTGTGGTTATACTGCCCAATATTTCACTTTGTATATGTCCGCAGATAAGCCAAATTTTGAGGATCAGAAAAAAAGATTTTGTACAAAGGGGTCGGCTTATCCACGGGATACACTTTCATGATGGTATTTTTCAGATCGTGATCTGTGAGAAACATCGCCTGAATGACGGTCCGATATATTACAAATTCCCGAAAGTTTGGAAGTTGCCACAACTACAGCCATTATTGTTATAAATGATCAATAAAGTTATTATTATGAGCTAATGTTGTCATTATCAAAAAAAATTATACATGTTACTATTTCCGATCATAAGTTTTCAATTGAATTTTTAAAGTTTATCCTACTTCATAAACTCCACGATCTTTATGGCTTATCTGCGTTCATATGTACGGTAATGTACTGTGTATGTCAATGACACGACCACTTGGTATAATCACTGATTTTCAAGGATTCTTTAATATAATATTCACTGTTATTGTACCTTTTATTTCCAATGGAGGCTGTTTTGTCAGATAATTGAAACTGGTTATTCTCTGGCGTTGACAGTTTTTTCTTTCTAAATATTTCAGCATGTCAGTGACGTATTTCACCCATGTGACATGGACATCCGTACACATGTGAGCGTGAACTCGGCCCGATGGCTACGTGGGGTAGGGGAAGGCTTGGTGTATGGCACCAACAGGGGAGACCTGCATATCTGTAGACACGGGTAAGTGTAGGCTGTCAAGCTAGAGGTGGGCTACCTCAGAATCATTGTATGCGTAGATGAGACTGCACGGCTATAAAGCAACTCATGCCTGTCGTAAGAGGCGACTAACGGGATTGGGTGGTCAGACTCACTGACTTGTTTGGTGCAAGGCATCATATCCCAATTGCGTAGATCAATGCTTATGACTTCAATCACTGGATTGTCTGGTCTAGATACGATCATTTACAGACCGCCGTCATATAGCTGGAATATTGCTGAGTGCGGCGTTAAACAAACAAACAAACCAAAACCAAAGCAAGGCTATAAAGGCAAATGTAGGTCTTTTTTGTCCTGAGATGACACAAGGCTGTGCAGATTGAAGAGTAGATCTGATAGTGTAACTATACAATCAGATGGGTAGAACAGATTGCTCTCCAGTAGAGGTCCAAGAATAGAATTGTTCAGTTGTTCCAAATGCTTGTCATTATATCAACTGATATTGAGTCAGGTGTTCGAAACAATTAATTATGAATAGTTAGCCTTTTGAAGACCTCATCTTTTTATAAAGAGTTGTTATCTAGACATGAGGAAAATTCCTCTCAGGAAACAAGCTTGTTATTGATACATGCGTAACTTTCAGCTAACACTTTGAGGCCTGCTTGCTTATTATAGAAGGGAATCCCAGCCGTGTCCCATTTGGCTCTAATCTGTTAAAAAAGATCTCATTATCAGTCTATACGAACAAGATTCTATCAATGGGATGCACATTTAAAAGAACAGAATCACTATGTTTCTTTTCAGAGTGAAGAAGGCAACACTTCGAGCCTCTGAGGAGTTTCCAGAAAACTCTGACAATAACAACAGTGGATCAGGTCGTGAGGGGACATCAATACGAATGAATCTCATGTCTATGTTGGGTCTTCCACAGTCTCGCACCAGCAGCATTGCCACTCAGACTCTCACCCGTGGGATACGCCGCACGGCCGGCACACAGACTGATGGAGCAAACAGTGAACCCTCAGAAGATGAAAATGAATAATATTTTTGTAGCAATTATTTTGTAGTTACCACATTTCCTTTATCATACCCATTTACAGTATGACATTGCCGAATCAAAGATATGTCTGTGGTACATTAAAGATTTGTGACTGGTCTATCAAAGATATGTGGTTATCAAAGATAAGCCTGTGTGGCCTATCAAGGATATGTCCATGGAGTATCAAATATATTTCTGTGTATGTCAAGGATATGTCTTTGTTGTGTTAAACATGTTCATGGTGTATCAGAGATATGCCCATGGTGTGTCAAAGATATGTCTGTGATGAATCAAAGATATGTGTGGTGCATCAAAGATATTTTCATGATATATCAAAGGTATTTTCATGGTGTATCAAAGATATGTCCATGGTATATCAAAGATATGTCCATGGTGCATCAAAGATATGTCCATTGTATATCAAAGATATGTCTTTGTTGTATCAATGATATGTCCATGGTTTTTCAATGATATGTCCATGGTTTATCAAAGATATGTCTATGGTATATCAGAGATATGTCCATGGTGTATCAAAGATATGTCTTTGTTGTATCAATGATATGTCCATGGTTTTTCAAAGATATGTCCATGGTTTATCAAAGATATGTCTATGGTATATCAGAGATATGTCCATGGTGTATCAAAGATATGTCTTTTTTGTATCAATGATATGTCCATGGTTTTTCAAAGATATGTCCATGTTGTATCAAAGATATGTCCATGGTTTATCAATTCTATGTCCTTGGGGTCTGTGTTAAACCATATCTCAGAGAGGTTAAAATATTCAAATAATGTGATTTTAATGCCACCTTGAAAAACAATTCAAGCTTTGCTTTTCAACTGTGTTCATTTGTGCATGACATTCTAATGGTTGCTCCTTTGTAAGGGGTGTGAGTCTGTACAAGAAATGTTTTTGGAGTTATGAAAAATGAATTCAAATTTTCAAATTGAAATAGGGCAAGAATACTCCTAGTCAATGTGGTGATGTACTTGTTGTCTGGATATTTAGTGTGTCATCTTGCAGAAACACTTGCATGACCGGTTCATACAATGTTTCACTATGCATCTACGTTTGCCAAATTTGATTTTGAATAGTTGCAACTTTGACATATACAGTTATACAGCATTTGTCCCAATATGCACAAGGTGAACTAATTAAGATACCTCAATAGGAAACTGCAGTCCCCTGACGTAGTCTTTTAGGTAACACAGCCATAGACAGGTGAAGCTGAAACACCGGTGTTCCCAATCCAGGGTGGTCCTCAAGGTTTGTACGTTTGTAGTACTGGAATGTACGGACCCCTTGGTGTATGGCTTTTAACATTAGGGTTATGACAAGGACTCCTTGGTTTTTATGCTTAATTTCAACCATCTAAAACACCTTTGTCACCCTTTTGTTAGTGATGATTACCCTTGGTCAATATTGTTCTTCTCACCCTCATGCAAAGCTTGGGTGTAGGCTATCCGTTATAAGACACCTCAGCCTGTTTGGTTGCACAGGGTAATGAAAGGACGTAGTTCTACTCTGGTCATGGTTAAGAGCTTCACAATTTCAGTTCATTGTTAAACAACAAAGATATTGTGTACATATGATATTGCAGACTTGAAACAATCCAGCGTCGATCAGTTATTTGTGAACAGTTTCTCCTATCCAGAAAGTTCCAAGTCTTTCCCTTCGTGGCACTGTTTTTGAGTGATTATAAGGCTACGACTATCATCCCTTTCATGGTTAGGCATAGCGTTTGGACTGCCATAGTGCTAAGTTCATTTAATGGAACAAAGCCCAGTTCAGGATGAGCCTCTACAAGTATAGAACATCAGAAGTACTTGCATCCTGTGTGACAAGATGAGAGGTCAAGTTTTCATTTTGTGGATGGTTGTGAAGGATCAAGTGGTATCATTCAATTATATAACTTTTATCAGCCATCAACTCAGTGGCAGCATGGGAGCCCACACTGATGATAAGATGTTACAGCTCTGACATTGAGAATTTTAATGCTTTTGCATATAAACTTTGTCTCGAATGTATTCATTTTGCCTTGGTTTCTTTTTCAAAGCTTACATGATATTGTCATTCTTCATGAATGTCCAGTCTGCATTTACTTGGTATTATGCTGTATGTGTGTGCGTGTGTGTACTCTGTGTATGTGTGTGTACTTGTCTTGTCCAGTGTATCATAATGTGGGATGTTGACTTCGAAAGACACACTGGTCAGGGAGAGTTTATATCACTAATGCATATCAATGAGCTTATGACATAATTGATGGTTCATTGATTAAACAGAAGATTAAGTTGTTTGTGAAACTGGAAGAGTGTCTATTTTGAAAGCAATTGAAATGGTTGAAAGTAACATTTGTAACAGGAATAAATCTTGGTTTACTGAAATTTTCAAAAGTATGGGAAATGACACCCTGGACAATGTGTTTGTCAGCATCAACCTGCACATACGGCATCGTGTATGCCATCAAGAACTCTCCCTGTCTTTATAAAATGCAACTGATCTCTTTTTCTTTGGAAAGCCAGTTTTAAAAGACCACAACTCTGCATGAGCCATGAGCAAGACTGATTGCATGTTCTATATAAGAGGAATCAAGTTCACTGTCACAGGATGTCATGCATAGGATTCTGTAGTCAAGATGACTTCGCTACCATTTGGGATGAAATAGGACACAAAGTTTGTGTCACAAACCCTATCTGCCGTGTTAAGCTCCTTTCAGCACCCCCTGAATAACTTCTGTCCAATCTGTAATGGATCTTAATGAGCACCCCTTAAAAAACATATTTACATGACAGTCCATATTGTGTATATTACAGATGTGGTTGCAGAAAACAGCAGTTCAGAGGGGGTGTATAATTGCCTTGTATATTACTGACGTATCATAGTTTCATGAACGTTTGAACTAGGTTTTCTCACTGCCTTGCAATCTCTGAAAACAATTTTTACTTCTGTATGGTTTTGATGAGCACCACCGTTTGTCATTTTTCTAAGTGCCCAGGGTGATTACGGTGAATAAGGTTTTATGTAAATCTTCTGTTGGATTTTCTAATAATCAGAAGCAAAAGATCTTTACGTCAGGCATGTTGTCCATGTCTGCCGAACCTGTTTACTTCTGGCTTGTGGAATATGTTGTTACTGTACATGTGGCAAATCTTTCAGTACAGGCAATAAATAATACTCAAGTAAGTAAACAACACGGGTTACCATCATACCCCTGCTAGAACAAAACCTGGCAGATCTGTGTACAAAAGTAGGAAATATGAATCCTAATCAAGGTATCCACAAAACAGCTGATACAGCAGAAAACATACTCTGTCACACCAAACGTCTATGTTGTATAGCAATACATACTGTATTGTGAATCAGGTATGGTTATGGATATTGTGACCTTTCAGTTCCACCCTTGTACAGCTGACTGCCCACTGACCCCACTGCCCTGTTTGCCTACACATTACCATGGAGACTTGTGTGGTCACTTGATTACATTTGTTTTCTAAACCTGGTTCACCACCAAACCTAGCACTGACCTGATCTGTATATACTCAAGTACAGTAGAACTGAAGTTGCCTTATGTAGTGGCTTGAATTTTGCTGCCCTTGCACTTGTTGGGCAGGATTTCCTTCAATCTTCAGGTGGTGGGTATCATGTGAAAATAACTGAATACCAGGGTTCAATTTGGAAAGTAATAGGCACAATGTGCCAATCCATTCTTCTTGTCTTCCACTGTAACAATAGCAAACTTTCTCTAAACATTTTAAGTCTCAAAGGATGGTTGCAAATCAACTGTGTACACATTGGACTGTTGTTAAAGGGACTGTGTGTCAAGGTACAGCATGAAGGTGTAATCTGCAATGAGAAAATAATGTCGTTGATCCTATGACAATGTTTCTTTGTGGTTTGGTATCTAGCAGGCAGGGTGTGCAACTGATGGGAATGTAGAGTGGAGCAGCTTCCGCGACACGACTGAATGCCCTTCCTGTTTGTGTGTGTCAGTATGTATCACTTCTTCATGAGAAAGGAACCATTTCAGATCTGGAATAATGTTTTTGCTTTTGACAAACATGGGGGACATTATTTCAGAATGGTCGTTGACTGGTTGTGGTTTCTCTTCTATGCTGTTTTAAGGCTGGCACCATCACAATGAAACACAAGCAATTTGGAGCTATTGCTCTGGCACACAATGAGTGATAGATGCTTTATGCCAGCTGATTCAGAATACTTTGTGTTGGGTGAATGGAAATACTCTCAATAAAGTGTGTTTGTAGAGAAAGTGTACATGGGAGTTGGAAAATGCTCTCAGTTGTGTGCTTGAGTGTAAAAATGATCTCGATACAATCTGCTTGTTGAGAGGTGTGATCCTTGTACAGAGACAATGCTGTTTGAGAGAGATTATGATTACAATACACGTCTTGGATAAAGGGAGTCATATTACTTTCATTTTTCAGTCAATATCAAATGAACTGCGAAGGAAAGTGTTTGAACATAGCAGAATTTGTTTGAAGCTAAGTTCAAATTCGAAGGACTGCAGCTCTTGGTGTGTGTGTGATTCTTAGGCCCTGTGATGTTTACTGGGAAGCCAAGGTATTTGACTTTGGATTCTGAGATTAATTGCCATTTTAGGTTTTGAGCAAATGATCTTGGCTGTCACTGAACAGAGCTGGTATGTTGTGTTTGTGTGAGACAATTTACATAGAAACATCAAGCAATCGATGTATGATAATCTGAGGTTACAAGGTATATTTGGGATATCGCCATCAGTGAAAACGATGTAATCCATTGGAACATTATGTTTAAATGCAAATAATTCATACACCTTGATCAATGTGAAATTGTTAAGCATGCGGTGTATTACAAATAACGGAGGGATAAAGGTTATCAGAAAAGTTGTCAGCATTGTTAGTCGGAGGAGTTACTGAGATGTGTTTATTTCAAAACAATATTTATTCTAGCTTGTGACCAAGCACTTTTTGGCACATTTGATATGAAAGATATAGACTACAATTGAATTGTCACAAAGGATATTGATTTATCAGATTGGTATTTCATTTTGTGAAGTCTTTGAATTGTATCTTGCAGGCAAATTTTTATTAGTTCGATGAAATGTGTTTCAATACATTGTCAATTTTAAAAGATAATTCAGTGCTTCAGGGTATTTGTGCACTATATTTAATAACCTTGATTGTACATTCAATGTTTTTTAGAATGTGTTTACAAATTGATGTAAATATTGAATAATTTTAAAGAATGTATGCCCTGTGTTATGTGTGAGTGAGTGAAAGGGGGGTGGTAGGGAGGTTTGATTGCAAGCATAATGAGGATTAAATTTCAGTTTTTCAAGATTTTCATAGATTTGCCTCTTGAAAATGTATTCTTTGTATGGGGAAGATTACTTTAAGAAAGTCCACCTAAAAGGAAATTGTTATACCTACATACAATATGTTCACTTTATGTGGGTCATTATTTTGCTCAGTCCTATGAATAAAACCAAAAGATGATAGAGACTGTATTGTTGTTTTTGTGCATCATGAATGCTCTGCACCAGCCACACCAAATTAGAACTGGTCCTCACTAAGAGGTAGCAAGAGGCTCAGCCACTGGTTGATAGCATGTCGTTGCACCCTGATGGCATGGATCATTGATCATAAATAAGAATCACAGAATTATCTAGTCCAGACTTGATTACTTAAAGGCTGCCATCATATGGCTTGAGTATTGCTGTGTGTGGAGTTAAACAACAAACAAACATACGGTCTTGGCCTGTTAACAAATACAGGTTGCTGTGAATACGTACGTTATATGGTGTGTGAGGTGTGATGTGAATACAAGGTTTCATCAAGACACACTGAACATATTCTAGTTGTACTCTGAACAAATTCCAACTTGTTGCCTTGGAAATGCAATAAAAAATTTTTTTTGTCAAACTCCTGAATGGCAAAATTCACCAGTTCAGCACTTGCCTGATACAAAGTTTCACAAGGTCATATTTAGCCATTGATGAGTTATGCTTTAGAAATGGACCCTACCATCATTTGAACCTACCAGGTATGTACAAATTGCTGCATTGGCAAGGCAAATCATAAAATTTTAAACAATTCCTGAACAGCAAAAGGCACTGTGCATGCCTTATGTGTATTCCAAGTTTCAAGAAGAAATATTGAATGGTTTATGAGTACTTGTTTCTCTGCCTGTGGCTCGGCATTAAGGGGATAAATCAAGGTTTGTTGGTTGGTTGTTGTTTAAACACCGCACTCAGCAATATTCCAGCTGTATGACGGCTGCCTGTAAATAATCAAGTCTGGACCAGACAATCCCGTGATTGACATCATGAGCATCCATCAACGCCATTAGGAGATGATGATATGCATCAACCAAGTCAGTTAGTCTAACCACCCGACCCCTTTAGTCGCATCTTACGACAAGGATAGTAGCTTTTTACCAGTTGAGATGGTGTGACAGTCCATCCAGACACTGATAAAAGTGTTGCTGACTCTTGGTGATGGACATCTTACTACATGGTATCAACAGGTGCTGAAGAGTTGGCCCAATTTTTTTATGTGATCACTGGATTGCAGCTTATTCTGTGTTAGAATTCATCCGCAGCAACCTGTGCTGGTGGTACGAGGGGCGTTCAATAAGTTTTGCAACTTCAATATGAGACCAAGTAGCAGAATATCTTAAGCACTATTATTTTTCAATATAATCTCCATTCACCTCAATATACTTATTCCATTTGCCCTTCAAGCTTTTAATACCACTTTTATAGAAATCCGCAGATTGGCCCTCTAACCATGCCTCTGTGGCAGCCTTTATGTCCTCGTCATCCTGGAAGCGTCTTCCACGTAGGGCAGATTTCATTTGCCAGAACAGGAAATAGTCATCATGGAATTTGCTCACATGAGGCACTGTCTTCATCAGCTGATGAACGTCAACAAATACAACTTCAATCCTTCAGTACAGCCCAGACTTAGCCCCCAGTGACTATTTCCTGTTCTGATTTAACGTTGCCTCCAAGATTATTGCACTTATATAGCAATGTGCATGCATGTTTGTGTGGCTGCTTGTACTAGTCTGGACTAATGCCGATTTTATAGTGATAGACTACTGAGATACCATTCCACAGTTTAACATGACTACCCAACTTAGGCACCAGGCTGGCCAGTCCATGTTTTAGGCCCTTAATGCCAAGCACCATGCAGGGTAACAACAAAAAACATCTTTTAACGCCTTTTGGTATGACGCAGCCGGGGATCAAATGCGTGAGACTGGAGACCTTGGTTCCATTGCCTAGGTAGGTAGCATGTAAAGATCCCTACTCCATCATGTCTATGGTGCTGACAAACCAATACATATAATTGGGGCCAATCAGTATCGCAATCTGGGATTCACCCTGACAAAATCAGATTCTGGCTCACCAAAGGGACACAACTCAGTATGGCGAATTGCATCACCTGAGACATTTTAGTTTACTGGGACACCCATGACTACCCCATCCCCAATTGGTAAGAGCTAAGATTAAGTCTAACTTTGACAAACAACCTCTACATTATGACAGTTGGTTGCAATCTTTGAGCAGTCCCTCCACTGGAAGTGTGTGAACGTGAAGTTCACATTTCTCCACTCTAATAAACCACTGAATACATAACGAAAGGTCATGTGTACTGAAATAAAACAAGAGAAAAGACAACTACAAACCCAAGATTATGTAATGTTATTTATCTTAATACAAGTGAATTTGATGCAAGCTGATGATAAGAGTACAAGGGACACGGCGAGCTGAATGTCCATCCCAGTCCACATACATCCAGCCTTAACAGACCAGTGGAACCTCCAGCACACACAAAAGTACACGGCACTAATGTTGTGATGTTTTAAGGGTTACAGTGAGTTTACTTTTGGGATAAAGGTGTCACTTTTCATGAGAACAGATCAAACCAGTAATACCAAAAATATAAGGATAATCATCCAACTCACATTTTTCACAGAATCAGCTGTTGGGATAAACAGGATTTAGATGAGTTTCACCCAAGAGTTAATGATGCTGTTCAGCTATTTAGTAAACATTATTTTGTATTTGATCTTTGTGGCCGGATCTACAACATAAGCATAGCGAGGTAAGCTTGCTGGCTGATCAGGGTCCGTTTCTGACCCAGGTTCTTGACTCGAGGTCCTCACTGTGAACTCTTGCACTTGACTTTCACCTACGTCAGCGCCTCCTGCAAGGTCGATAACAGGGATGAGTTCAGTGGTTCCCACCTCCACCACTGACGACACGACCTGTGTCTCTATAACAAGGACAGGGTCCTCGACACCCACGTGACTGGCGGTGGTGACCTCGCTGATCACATGTTCCACAGTGTCTGTGTCTTCTATTTTAACCCCTTTTGTGGCTGGATCAGGTGCAAAGAGGGGCCCACTAGAATGAGGCACATCAATGATTGGCTTCACTGCCACGGTATCATCAGTCTCGTTCTCTGCCTGGCTCAACACCACTCCATGTACATAAGAATGTTCCGTGGTGGCCAACTTTAAAGGGGCCTTCTCATCCTTCTTTGAAGGCTGACCAAACCTCTCAAGCATCTTGTTTGAGGTTTGAAGTGGCAACCCATTTCTCCTCAAGAGAACTCTGTTTGCTACATTGGGAAATGGAAGCCGAACTTGAAGGAAGGCTTCAGTGCTCTCCAGATCATCATACACAGACTCGTCCAGATCTTCGACATCTGCATAGGTCACTTCCGGGTCCACAAGTTCAGGAACAACAGGATAGATGCCAGCGTTCTTGAAGAACCGGATCAGGATCCTTTTTGTGAAGACTTGGGGAAACACCTTCCTGACAACGCTCCAGACATTATACTTTGTAAGTGGATCTCCAAAATGTTTCTTCTGGTACTTCTTGGCCTCTTGCTTGAACAGCTGGTGGAACATATCCTTCATTTCTGAATCCAGTGAGCTCTTGAGATGGTCTGTGACTGGTGGCAGTGCAAACAGTAAGACTCCATGCTTCCTTGCCCATTCAATACGCTCTATTTCAAAGTGTATCAGGTGGCCGTTGTATGTCACCAACACAGGCCCTTCCTTCACATCCATGTCTGCCTTGAGCAGCTTCAGAAGATGGTTCTTGAAGTAGTCCTTGAACATTGAGCTATCCATCACCCCAGAAGGTGACACGCGGGCTTGTGAGTTTGGCAGAGATCCCTCCATGAGCTTGTCACTGTAAGCACCACCACTGAATACAAAGAAAGGAGCAATGGACGACCCAGCAGCATTACTACACAAGATGATGGACACCATATCAGAAACTTTATTGCCAGAACACTTCTTCTTTCCTTGATTCTGGTCATACTTCTGGATGTTCAGTTCGTATACAGTTAAACAATAGATGTTCTCAGGTTTACCTTCAATACCATGTGTGGTCAGTGTTTGAACATACTCTTGGTAATACTTCTTCACAACTTCTGTGCTTGCTGGAGACACAGCACTGGCTCCTTTGGGCTTCTTGGACAGTTCAGGCCATCGATTGACAAACTTTCTGTACCAGTTGTCCGACAAAGACTTGCCTTCATCAAGGACACATTTGAAGGTTGCAAGTTCTGTTGCTAGCTGTGTGACAGTAGTTCGGAGGTATGTGTAGCCGATTGCAGCCATGAACTGCACATGAAGACACAGCTTCTGTTCGTCATCCCGGCTTATGAGAGGCCTTGGCCCTGAGGTAGCCATATATGTGTTGACTTCAAACCGACCGGCAACTCTGTCAAGGAGGGTGGTGAAAGGGATGCTGAACTTCTTTGCTGCTTTTCTTGTAGACATTTTCCCTTCTTTCACAGCATTGTAGGCATTGAGCAGGGCTTCTTGTGTGTATTTCCGATAGTTCTTTCTCTGACCCATTGTACCGTCCTGAAAACACACAATGTGGGTTACACTACAACAAAGACTTGTCTACTAATCTTAATCTTGTTTAATAATTAGTAAGCCAGATATCTAAGATTGGCTCAACATGATGACGATGCGAATTATACCAAAAGTCCGTAGGAAAGCTGTGTCTTTGCCTCCTAATTTTCTTGGCAACAGTTTGAAAACAAACATTTCATTTTGAACCATAGGGCTTATGGCTATAAGTTTTAACATTGAAAAAAGCATGTCACAGAATGTTTCAAAACTACATGTAATGTAAAAAATATTTCACCTGCATCTTCTCTTCGTGGCTTTGCATGCTTCTGCGAGTCTTGAACAGCTTGCCATGACACATACAGATGTGTGATCCCTGGCGGTGACTCTTCCTCATATGACTCAACAACTTGGCCCCATCTCCAAATGACTTGGAACAAAAGTCACACACCGTACATGTGTAATCATGATCATCAAAATCCAGAGATTCACTTTTCATTTTCTTTCTCTTTTTCTCAGGACTGGGGATCTTCACAGTTAATTTTACAGGAGGTCGTTTTTTAATCCTCTTTCTGGAGGACTTTGGAGAGGTTAAAGAAGACATGGCTATTGTCGTGACCTCTGATTCACCTTAATGATTACATCAGAGGAACCTCAATATCATCTTAAGATACTGTGTGATGTTGTAGCTGCTGTATCTTGTGTATAAGTTTCCTGTCTTGAGTAGCTTGATTTTAGTTGTCACATCTGAAATAATATCAAATAGGTTCAAACCCAGGTCGAACACAACATGAAATGGATAATGTTAGTGTGCACTCCATCTTCAATACTTTAAGCATTTGTATGCACTACTTTGAGGGCTGGCTAACGATATACATCACAGAGATTGATAATCGTTAACTTAATATTGATAAATATCGCAGAAATAATATTGAGCAGATATGCAAAAAAGTACGAAAGAAATCAACATATTTCAAGCCACTGGTGAGTGGTGGCACATTTAAGCACAGATTACTTTGCGGACATGTAAGATATAACAGAAACAGTTGCTTTCCCTCTTCGGAAATTGACATGACTGACAATAAAAAGTCTGTTTCGGTAAAGTTAAACTTTATTTCATCACAATAGTTTATGTAAGTTATTATCGATGACACAATTTCACATTGCTGACATTTCTTCCCATTGACAATAATTCTGATTATCAATCTTTTCAAGCCAGCCCTAACTAACTTTCCTCCATCACATGTGAATATACAGTTTGACTATGAACCTCAAATGAGCCTCACTCTGCACATGAACTTTGTGCCAACCCTACCATTGCCTCACAATCAGTGACACTGAAGCACTATTAGAGTAATAGAACCGAAGGCCTCAAGGTTATTGCACATGTTGCACAGGAGATATTGCAGTTTGTGAGATGTTGTTGTTGGCTGGTTGTTGGTTAACGCAGCACTCAGCAATATTCCAGCTATATGACGGCGGTCTATCTGGACTAGACAATTGTGAGATGTAATCGGAGTGCTAATTGGTAATCAGAGTGCTAATTGGTTTAAGCACTTGATCGCTGGTTTTCCTTTTGTTAGAACCAAGCGATGGCTAGATTTGTTGGTTACAATTAGCAACTATACTGCAAATTGGCCTGTATGTATTCACTTGTGAAGGAAAATGGTGTATACCGGTATACAAAACCTGTGACATATTGACAATGTATGCACTCTAGACAACAGAATATAATATTAAAATATAATATTAGGCATCAATTCTGTTTCCAGTGATTACAGAATGGACTCAAACTCACACTAACCAAAAATACATTTAACAGAAACAAGATTGAAACAGCGGACTCATCTCACAACAATTGTACAAGGTGGTGCAGCTGATAAGTATAAACAGTGATGTCGCTGTAAAGAACTCACTGATACCATGGGTACAGATCAGATTTCACACTTGAAATTATACATTATTCTGCAATACATTTGTTGGGTGTCTCCTACTGAATGATTAATTTGAAAATCAGGAAATACAAATTGACAGTGTCATAGGACATACATCTGTGGGTTAGTAAACCTGACATACGCACAGAGACCATATATGGTCTCTGCGTACGCATAAGACATACTACAGTTCAAATTTTCAAAACTAATTTCAGTCTAAAGTAGACACCATTTATGGATAACAACTTCGTTATTTACTGTAAAGGCGACGATTCGGTATAGATCCTTAGGCTACTGTTGTCAAGCAAGGGGAAATGCTATGGTGAAAATTGAACAAGACAATAACCACCCGTTATTTTTATTATATCCAGTACGCAAGTATTCTATACTTGTGTATTTCGACAAAAATCGCACTGGATCTTTCCTTTCTTCATAAGTTTTCAGAAGATTATGATCGAAATAAGGACCATCTGAGGACACAGTGGTTCTATTTTCAATAATGACAAACTGGGGACATCACAATAGACTGAAATATCATTCCTGTTTGGTGCAAATACTAATTGAACTGCACAGTAGAAGTAATTATCTATCTTCTAATCACATGCAATGTTTACAAAAAGTCGCAATTCATCTTACAATGATCAAATTAATCGTCAATATATTTCTTCTTTACCGGAAGTAGAATGTGTTCTAAGTAACTCTTTGGCGTCGGAGGTAGCATATAAAAACTGAGAAGAATCTTTTACGAATGTAAAACAAGGCATTTGTCGTTTCAAACAAAACACCCATATTGAATTAGAAATACACAAAGAAACAAATTACAGACACCGTTTAATTAACGATCGTTATATGTGACAATAATCATACATTATTTAGCTGATTCTGTTATAATAGAGATATTCATATTTCGGATTTTCTAAATGTCAAGTTTCGTTATAACCCACATCTCAGATGAAAACAAAACAAACACGATTGGGCTTCTTAAATGGTCACTCCTGTCCAAAGACTTAACCAAAAGTAATGTAGATGTTTGGCCGCGATCAGAGTTGCCATTGCGTAGTGCGATGGTTGAAGTTTTCATTTGGGACGTTTACGTCGCCAGTAAACAGAATTACGAGAATGTGAATTTGTCTGGCGGGAAATACAAATTCATTGAGGCAGTTTGGGAATAGGTTGGACAGTGGCGCCCTCTCTGCTATTCTGTAGCCTATCAATTTCACCAATCACAAATGAACAGTCTTCATTATACTTTTGCATGTTTCAGATTTCTGCTATGAAAATTTACAAAAAAAATGTCAGCAGAGTATGGTGGTGATCATTTGTCCACCATGAAACAGGAACAATCAACTAAAGAGATAACACCTGATGCTGAAACTCAAAACTCACTATGGCTAGATTCAAAATGTGAAATTAATGCATTTATCGTGGCCGAAAAGGTTAATGGAACTGCACCAGAAGATGAGGGAAAAAGAGAAGAATGTAGTACTAAAAATTATTATTTCCCAAACATGGCTAAGACAGTGTTCAATGCTGATGAGGTAGCATCCCCTATACCAGCACAAGGAAGTAACATTAGAGACATTTATGACATTGATAATGATGATTCTCAGAATTCTGTTGAATTGCACAGAAACTATAAGCATGACACGGCCCCAAGAGAACAAAATCCATCAGTAAATGAAAATCCAGATGCAACAGAACACCCTTTAAAGAAGCGCAGACTCTGTGACATAGTATCTGATATATCTAGTCAAACAAGTCCAGCGTCTTTGACTGATGTTAAAGGGAACTGTAGTATTTTACCTGACAAACATGTATTGAGACAGGGACAAGGTAGTGGTTATGAGATTACTGCCACCACTGAAGGCAGGGGAAATGATGTAAAATCAGAAATATCACATCCATTGAAGTCTTCGTTTGATGTTAACAATGTAGGTAATGATGAGAACAACCCTGAATTTCCAACAATGAGACATAATAGAATTGACTTTGTTCATAGCAAGTGCCAAGAGCAGCAAAACCATGCCAGTACTCTAAGAGTTCAGGTAGATGACAATAATATGGATGACTGTGAAGGTGGGAGCCTAGTCAATCGGACATCCAACGTACTTGAAGTAACAGACAGTGATAAACTATATTCAGACCAGGACAAATCAAAGCCACAGGTTGTTGCCAACAATGTTGATGTTTACGACATCATGGACTGTGATGAACACAGCCAACCACTGACTCCCCTGCACAAGAGGAAGAGGGTACTGCAAGCTAGGAATGAGGAAGTTCCAAAACCTGACAGCTCCATCCCAGGGAAAGACTGTGCCAGTAATGGCAGCGCGAGTGCTGTACCAGTCCGCACTGTACAGACTCCACGGTCAAGCGTGCAGTCCAGAGTAGGCTATGTTTACAGTGAGACCTATGTCAACATCTGTGACAAGATGCCCAGAGTGGAACTGAGGGTAAATCAGACTTCATTTTGACCTCTCAATTTAATAAATTTTGCACATGTATATAGTATTAAATGCAATATTAATTTTATGCACGTAACAATACCTTCAATATTTAGCAACTAATCAGGAAACTACAACATGAAGACTGTAGACTTAGGTTTCCATGATATGGTATAGTGCAATAGCAGTTACATTAAGTAATACATGTATCAGACTCATTATAAGCACGACTTTGGTAGGGAACTCCAGGCACGTTTGTTACCACCCCTGACTGACATGTATTAAGCTAAAAAAAATATAGTCTTGGTTCTCAGGCACCGCCTGCATCATCACATGTTTCATTTTTATTTCCATTTAAAAAAAATAAATCCTAACACTTAAAAACAATGTGATCCAATATGGCACACATTTACTTACTTCCCTTTACATGCACACTGCTTTACTGCGCATCTTGGTTATTGTCATGGTGGCCCCCTAACCCCCCCCACCCCTACCCCCACCCCCAAGAAAAAAACCAAACAAACAAAAAAAACATTAAAAAAACATCGCCCGCCCGCACTATATTCTTAAAAGTCATTGCCTGAGAACCTATTCTTTTATTTTTTTTAAGCTTTAAGTTATAATATTCTTTGACAGTTTCCATTTTTTCCTTTCAGGCAAGCATGGTTCACAGCTTGATAGAAGCGTATGGCCTTGTCAAGTACATGAAGTGAGTTGTTTAAACATATAGTCCTTGCCAAGTCAAACAACTGTATGGTCAGCAAGAGATCATTCCTTTACAATCACTAATGAATGCTTTTTTTCTTCAGAGTGATACCACCAAGGGAGGCAACTGCATCGGAACTGCTTCAGTTCCACTCATCGGAATATATAGAGTTCCTGGAAAAGATCAGTGACCAAGAGGATGAAGAGAAATATGACCAAGAGGCAGAACAGTTCGGCCTCAGTCAGTGGGAATATCTTTTCTTAACTTTATATAGCACTGTGTTGTTCACTCTCTTGTTTTGTAAATGCATCTTAACTATTTGTGTTAAAATGTTTTGAATAATAACACAATAACTACTAATAAGTGTAGGTTTGAAATAAGAACGCTTGCACTGGAACACATAATTTGTTGTTTGTTTATCGTTTTGACAAGATTATGTTTAGTATCATCCATAAATCAATAAGTATGGGGTTGATATTGCTCTACTGAATTTATATTTAGAAGTGAGTTTGGTTTAATGTCGCATTGAACAGTATGTCACATGGTGTGCCAGCTTGATGTGGGAGGAAAACCCTTACAGGTCTTAGAAGTTTACCACTTTGGTGAAACAAGACCATGGGTATGGCACTGACAAACCTAGAAACATAATGAGGGTTGACCAGGATTCGAACCCATGATCATTACTGCAGCAAATTACGCCTGTTTAGAAAACTGGGCCTCCTGAAATTTAGGCCCTCTCTGAGAAAGCAGGTTAGGATATTATTTATTTATACATTGCTCTGTTTCAAATGGCTATTTAATGAGATGCAGCATTTTATTGCAATGCAGCATTAGAAATTGGCACTAGTCCTGTAGTCCTTGCCATGCTGTCAACAGTTATGGTATCATAAGGACTAGTAAAAATTTGCCATTTTAAGGGTTTAGCTATATGTTATCATTATATGACTACTGGACTAAATATTTTAGTTTCTACAGCTGCAATTGGTTGTATTAACTATCTGTGAGCATGATTTAGGCACTTGACATAGATATTCATCAATTGTTTAGTCTTAGATTATTTAGTATAGAGTGTCATAGTTGGTTGGTTTTTGTTTAACGAAGCACTCAGCAATATTCCAGCTATATGACGGCGGTCTGTAACTAATCAAGTCTGGACCAGACAATCCAGTGATTAATATCATGAGCATCGATCCACGCAATTGGGATCGATGACATGCTGCATCAACCAAGTCAGCGAGCCTGACCACCCGATCCCATAACTTGTCTCCTACGACAAGCATAGTTGCAAGCATGGGTTGCTGAAGACCTATTTTACCCTGGATCTTCACGGGTCCAGGGTCACGGGAAGTACTTACATACTTATTCTACTGATGTGTATGTTTCGAGTCCAATATGATGTAATGAATACGCCACGATTGTGTTTCAGTGTTCTTATATCTTGTCATAATTTCAGGATATGATTGTACATTGTAGCATATGATTGCCCTGTCCATGTCGGGGTGTATGAGTATGCTGTGCTGGTTGCTGGGGCAACCATCCGTGCTGCGGAGCTGTTGGTTGATGGATCTTGTGACATTGCCATGAACTGGTGTGGGGGATGGCATCATGCCAAGAGGTGCGTACAGAAGATTGAGTGAGTGAGTGAGTATGGTTTTTACGCCGCTTTTAGCAATATTCTAGCAATATCATGGCGGGGGACACCAGAAATGGGCTTCACACATTGTACCCATGTCGGGAATCGAACCCAGGTCTTCGGCGTGACTAGCGAATGCTTTAACCACTAGGCTACCCGACCGCCCCATGTACAGAAGAACCGTCAGTGCCCTGAGCAATACTGGAATCTTAAAGACACATTTATCTGAATCAACAACACTGAGTGTACTGTACTTGTGTTGGATGAAATGAGAGACTGTTACTGAGAATGACCTGTCTACAATTAATTAATCTGTTTGGTTTTCATCAAATCTTATAAGTCTTTGAATTTAGGTGAGCCTTGTGTACAATATGAAATGGGATATTAGGCTTGCATTATTTAGAATAAGGGAAACTATCATTATTGATTGTGCAGTTGATCCCATTTGTGGTGTGATAGGGAAAACTTGGGTACTCAGGTCGGGTGGGTACTGAGTAGGACCTGGGGACCCACAAGACTACCCAGATCTGTGGTTATGTTGTTTAAAATTGACAATTACAATAACACTCAATGGTTACACTACAAGTCACTAATGTTATTGGTAGCATTTCCTTCTGACTATGCACACATTCCTTCTGACTTTGATAAAGCTTCTGTTAGCTTCAGTCTATGTATGATCAGATTGTTTTTACATGTATCTAAGTAGCTTTTGCCAGGACAGAGTTATATGGTGGAGAGTCCATTTGCACAGAGATTCACAGAAACAACAAACAGGTTGCCCAATCATGATTGGATGAAGGTTAGGACAAAGCCTGTATGCACAAAGAGATTAAGATTGCAGTGTGTAGTTACTGATAGCAAGTGAATTTTTATCTTGATGTGTCTTCTACAGAGACAGCGCCTCGGGGTTCTGTTACATCAACGACATCGTCCTTGGCATCCTGAAACTGAGACAGCGCTTTGACCGAGTGCTGTATGTTGACATTGACCTTCACCATGGCGACGGTAGGTGTGGGTGCACCATATCGTCATGGTTGTCTACAGGGAGCAGAGGGTGTAGATAGGCCTGAAATGAAAATAAGATGCACATCAATTCCAGATAACACAGGCAAACAGTTCCACATTTATTTCTACACTCAGTAGCTGAAGCTAAGGGTCAGGATGTTGGCCTCTGAAAGAAGGGAGCATGGTCTGAGCCTCTGAGGCACCCCAATTCCCTCAGCAGTTCATCTCCCTGAGTTTGCTAAGCCATGCCAGGATTACTTGATGCAAGCCAGTAGTACAAATTCCCGAATGTTGCCCAGTTATGGTCGTTGGTCTGCCTTCACTATATGAATGCTCTTTGGTTTTCCATTGTGATAAACATCTGCAGCCATGCATCACTTGGGTATTCCTCCCACTTTACATGATCTAGCTGACATGCTGTGAAATACTGTTTTACATATGACCGTTTGACTTCTGACTGTTTGACTTGACTTGTACCTCTATTTGAATTGTGACAATGTTTAACATGTGACATTGTTTGACTCATGACACTGATTAACGTGGGACACTGACATATAATACTGTTTGACATGGGATACTGACATGATACTGTTTGACATGGGGCACTGTTTGACATGGGACACAGACAAATGATACTGTTTGACAAAGGACACTGACATGATAATGTTTGACACGGGACACTGTTAGACATGGGACATTGACATATGATACTGTTTGACATGGGTCACTGACATGATACTGTTTGACATGGGACACTGACAAAGGGTACTGTTTGACATGAGACACTGACAAATGATACTGTTTGATATGGGACACTGACGTATGACACTGTTTGACATGGGACACTGACATATGACACTGTTTGACATGGGACACTGACAAATGATACTGTTTGACATGGGACACTGACATATGACGCTGTTTTACATTGGACAATGACATGCAACACTGTTTGACATATGACACTGTTTAACATTGGACAATGACATGCAACACTGTTTGACATGATATACTGACTTGTGACACTGTGTGACATGCAACACTGTTCGACAGGGACACTGTTTGACATGTGACACTGTTTGGCATATAGCACTGTTTGACATGGGACACTGTTTGGCATATGACATGGTTTGACTTATACTACAGTTTGGTATATAACACAGTTTGTCATATAACACTGTTTACCATGTGACACTGTTTGACATATGACACTGTTTGTCTGTGTGTCCCTAGGGGTGGAAGATGCCTTCTGTACAACCTCCAAGGTCCTCACCGTGTCATTCCATAAATACTTGTCTGGCTTCTTCCCGGGTGAGTTTATAGGCCGTGCATGGTAAGTGATGCATGTGAGGAAATATAATATGGTAAATATTCCACTTCAGGACACACTTGGTGGCCCAGATGGCCCAGTCATCCGTGACACCACAATCCACTGTGTGGAGTTACATTGCTTTCCATGCTAGTATCACATGATCATGGGTTTGAATCTCAACTTCACCCTTGTTCTGATTCTTGGTTTGTCTGTACCAAACCTGTGTTTGTGGTCTCAGGCATGCCACTTAAGACTTTATGTTATTTGACCAAGTTTGTTATAGATCTATCTGCTTATTCACCTGAAGAGATACGATGTGTTGGGTATTTTTAAAGCGCATATTATACTCGATAAATCTTTTTTTACACCATGAATCATAAATAACTTCTATTCTAATCTTTTTTTAAACTCTGAAATGTGCAACGTAGATCGTGTTAGGTAAGCAGAGCATGTACTGTTTTTATTGGTCATCTACCACCTACCACTCAACCTTCGTTAAACCGCTGATCATCTATAACGCTCATCAATTATTTGGACCTCGAAGGTAGCGTTGTAGCGAGGGATCACTGTATACCACTATTTATGAACTTTTATATTTTTTTCAAACATCCAAATTTTGTTACAAAGCAAGCATGTGCTGTACTGCTGATACCTTGAGCATGTTCACAAATTACCGGTAGTCCGGTTTGACGTAATTGATGCATGAGATTGTCACATGTCTGAAGATGTCACAAAGCGAGGATGTTCCTGAAGACATAGCATGAACTCTGTGTGGTGTCCTGTCAGGTACCGGCTCCCTCAGTGATGTCGGCGTCTGTAAAGGCAAGTACTACTCGGTCAATGTTCCCCTGCTGGACGGGGTCAAGGACACAGAATTCTCTGCACTCTTTAACAGGTAACTTGTTGTGTCAAGCTGTAGACATGGGCAATGGGATAGCCTACTTGTAGCATTGTTGTGCCAGAGACGAGTTTGGTTGGCCCATATGGGTACAATGTGTGACAGATCCTTTGTTGGTGTGCCCCTGCTATGGAATATTACATTGCCAGCTTGTTACAGGTCTAATTACCTATTGTTGACAAATTACTCAGCTCACTTTAATATTAACCGTCTCAAGATTTATGCATATTCTGAGAAGGGTTTGACATTGTTTCAGAGTAATGACAAGGGTGAAGGAGAAGTTCCGACCTGAGGCTGTTGTGTGTCAGTGTGGGGCAGATGGCATCGCTGGGGACCCCATGGAGTCATTCAACCTCACACCCCTTGGGCTGGGGAGATGCGTGTATACCCTGCAAAGCTGGAAGATTCCATTACTGCTTTTAGGGGGAGGTAAGTACTATGACACAGGGTTTTATGGGAATATTCAAGTGGGTCACCCTGAAAAGTGCTATAGGGGTAGCCTAGCAGGTAAACTTGGTTTCAATTCCCAATGTGAAGATGTGATATTGGTGGAATATAGCCGAGACCAGCGGAAGACCCTGCTCTCACCCATGTCCATTGTGGACTCGTCCTCTGACGGTTGGCATCAGCTTCCATCCCTGCATTGTGAAACTTACGTACCCAAGTAGTGCCGTGGAGTGTGTCTGAAAACTGATTGCTTTTGTTCTGTGTACAAGGATTTATCTAGAGCTGCTTAGAGGCCAATCCTTAGCCCAAAGTCTGCAGCAAGTGTCAGTGGAAATTCCCAAATTTGAATTCAACATTTCCCAATTCATATGTTAAAGTTATAACAAATGTTATCTTTGTAGACTTGTATTTCACTGATAACAGAACGCCAAAATAGAGAAAGAGGCTTTATTGCTTAGTGTAACATTATTACATTGAATCTAGTGTTACAATTCAATGTTACAATACTTCTGAAAAAGAATCCAAATTTTGAACGATTTTCCCAATTTCCCTCCAAGAGCACTTAGTTTGGAATCGTTGTTGTGTGTGAACATCGCCTCATCCTTTGCCTCCCACTGATGTCCACAGGGGGCTATAACCATGTGAACACCGCCAAGTGCTGGGCGTTCCTCACCTCCCTGGCTGTTGGGAAGAAACTGCCTCAAGACGTTCCTGACCACAAGGTATCTCACTTGCTTCTTGATTCACAATTCTAGTATTTACAGTCTCTGGTTACCCTGGTTACATGTAAACACCCTTAATCTACAGACATTCTTGTTCTTCAAACTATGAATACAATGAACAGTTAAGAGAGTTGTTTTTGTCGGGAATTTGCTCCGGCATGCATTGTAGTTCATGTGAAACCTTGCCGTGTGGTGTTACATGATCATGCAGGGTTAGCAGGAGTAGCCTCCCTTGTTCCATACCCGTCAGTTATTATACATGAACTGATCATTATTATATAGTTGGTATTTATGGTGACTGTGATGAAAAAGAGTTGTCTCTGACTCATGCTGTACCAGGCTGCATCTCTAAGGCTCTTATAAAAGTCTTGTAAGTCTTGCCTTACCCTTGTGAAATATGTGACTGTCTTTGCAGTTCTTCATGAAGTATGGCCCTGACTATGACCTGAGCGTATCCGTGGGCAACAGGAGTGACCATAACTCTCGTGACTACCTGTCCAAGGTCTACAGACAGGTCATGGGTCAGTAAGATGGACCTTTTCTGGTGTCATTGCCCTAAATTTGTCTCTTTTTCATTGCCTCTAGTATGTAAGAGATTCAGCAATAGGGTACTTTTAAAAGAAACTTGAAAACCTATGAGAAACAGATCTAACAAGGGAATATCATCTCCAACCCGATTTAACAAATCTACTCATGTACAGTACTCAATCTAATAAACAGCACACTACTCATGTACAGTAGTCAATCTTATAAACACACTATTCATGTACAGTAGTCAATCTAATAACCATCACACTACTTGTATACAGTAGTCAATCTAATAAACATCACACTACTTGTGTACAGTAGTCAATCTAATAAACATCACACTATTCATGTACAGTAGTCAATCTAATAAACACACTATTCATGTACAATAGTCAATCTAATAAACACCACACTACTCGTATACAGTAGTCAATCTAATAAACGCCACTTAACATGCACTTGCAGTTTTTTTAATGTCTGGCAACTTATTTTTATTGCAGAGAATTTGAATCTCATCACAAGTTGAAAAACATGAATCCATAGAAGGACCATGATGTGATGAACGTTTCCTGGATTGTCTCCTGTGCCTTAGTGTGGGTCATATGACATCTCTTTGAAGGGAGACTGCTACTACCTACTGCCACATCTTCAGGCAGCCTCACACCATTCATCATTTGAATACTGTCTTCACGGCAGGGGAGGTTCACAGTGGTGCTGATGGAGTAAAAAACAATTGCTGCCTCTCCCATATACAGAATCTCAGTGTGGAACTGATGTCAGATACATGTACACAAACACGAGTAGACTGAAATAGTCAGAACTTTGAGGTGTTGTGTTTTGTTTTCGTGTTAAGCTATTGTGCTCAATGAATTGTGATGTTTCAAATCAGAAGTTAAAGGGAGATTACCGTATTCGACGTAATAAGCGCCCTGCTATAATAAGCGCCCACAGCGACATTTGCTAATATATTGGCCAGGGAACAATCCTAATTAGCACCCCTTCCGATTGATAAATGTACACAATACTTATTTATTCTCGTATAATACACACTCGTTTGTTATATGCACCCTTAATTATGGGCAATTAAATTCTGGAAAAATATATCTGTCGTACATAAACACTTCAGGCTATGAGCAGAAACCACGAAATTTATCTTTCAACTCTGTTTTTTTCACTAATATAATATTCTAATAAGCGCCCCCTATTTCTAATTTTGAGAGCGCCCTGGGCGCTTATTACGTCGAATACGGTATATATATTACCTGTTTATAAATTAGTTACGGGGTTTACTCCCTGTGTGTATGAACATTCGAGATTTATCAAGGTTTAAGTAGTCGGAGAATTTGCCTTCAGCACTCCTTTTCGATATGTCTAAACACTTAGATAAAAAGTTTCTGTGATTTTGAAGTTTGATTGCCTTGTGTTTGAAGTGTTTGAGGATGGTTTGTTGTCAGATGTATATAACAGAAACATATTGCATGTGACTTTAAGATACTTGATTATTATAAACATTTTTATGATATTGATATTTTGTTTTCATTATAAAAATCTCATGTATTTAGCTTAGACCCACTAAAATAGTTGTCAGTGTGTGAATGATGCTTTCTGAAACCATTAATAATATAACAGCTACATCACTGCAGCCTGGAAGAGTGGTCCAATCTTGAGCTGCCAAACCAATAGTTGGTTGTGAGAGCATTGGTTCACACCAGTCTGTTATTCTCCTCATGCAGTGCATGGCCATGTTCTGCCGCCAACATGGTTGGCGGCCTATGACGTTAATTAACACACTCTTTCCCTATCATGTCCCATACATGTTCAATGAGGGGAAGGACTTGTGAAGATCCGGGGTAGATCTTTAGCAACCTATGCTTGCCGTAAAAGGCGACTAACGGGATCGGGTGGTCAGGCTCAGTTGATGCATGTTATCATATCCCAATTGTGTGGATCGATGCTCATGATGTCAATGACTGGATTGTCTGGTCCAGACTCGCTTATTTGCAGACCGCCGTCATAAAGCTGGAATATTGCTGAGTGCGGCGTTAACACGTGACCAGCGACGATTACCCCAGTTTCGACGTTGTGTACACCGTTTACGTCTGTTGACGATTTGGAAGGGGCGGCACAACACGTGGCTGCAGAACATGGAGATGAGCTGCCTGTAGACCCGTGTCTGACCAAAACATCGTACTCTAGTAGCAGTTTGATTCGCTGTTTCAGTTTTATTCGAGGAGCCTGGTTTCGAATCAGTCGATCCTAAACACTAACAGGGTTGATCGTCAACATTTTGGGTTTGTTGTTACCTATTCCATAGTCTGCTAATCACAGTTTGTGAAACAATGAAGGTATGACATCTGCCAGTTTCCAGCGTGCCAATAGCCCGTTGCAGACGCCGCATCGCTAGTTCATACAATGAATGAAATCAAGTAAATGGTAACTGTATGCTGAGCAGAATCAATAAGACTGACAGAAATAATAGTCCACAGAGATTATACGACCTTCCTGGAAAGTGTCAAGATCAGGAATGACATCCTACATAGGAGAGGTACATACAAACTATGGGATGTGTATTGGCGTTATAATTTACAGACATAAACCTCCTTGAATAAGACCTTGTTTGTCAACACCTACCTTTGATCTGGTACTTGGTATTAACATTTATATTTCATGATCCCCTACTTTTCATAAGAGTATATGATGGAGCCACTAAACCGGTGAAAGATCAGTGTGAGTACTGATCCATAATAAAGACTGGTTCCTGTCTGTCTTTGCATCTACGATGTATTCACTCTATCTCATACCAGTGGGGTCTGTTTTTTATCTGAGTGTTCAGTGGATGTAGTTCCTTTGGCTATTAACATATTTGAATGAAACTGAATATTTCAAAACATGCCTATTGATAACTGCATACCAAACACAGAGGAACGGGTAGCCAAGTCGTCAAAGTCCCTGCGATTTCCTGTGCAGAGTTGCGTCCCTTGGGCACGCCAGAAACCTTTGATTGTGGGTTCGAATCCCGGTTCGCCCGATTATGTTTCTAAGTTTGTCAGCACCATACCCGAGCTCGTTGGTTACACCGAAGTGGTAAACGTCTGAGACCTGCATCTCTTCGGGCTTTCCTCTATTTCACACGTTTATGGCAGCGCTGACGTAATGTAAAACTATTTGTGATGTAAAATTTACTCATGTCACTGGTAATCATTAAAAAAATTAAAAATATTCGAGTGTGTCCTGCTGTTTTTTATTGCTGACCATCCGCAATATTACAGCTAAATAACGGCAGCATGTAAATAATCGTCGACGAGCATACGTCGCATTATTAAAAACTTAAGAAAAATTAATGAAAGCGAAAAAATGCTTTCCACAGTCATACGAAATATCTACTGAAAGCAGAGTCTATTTTACGACTCCAACCATATCATAACCATGTGCTTATAATTCACTCTCAAATAGTGATGATACCAGGTGTAAAAGGGAGCGTATTCTGCCCATTGGTGGCAACCATCACAAACACATGCAATTCAAGTCAATTGTTCACCTGAAACAATACGGGAATATATGGTACAAGTCAAAATAGAGAATTGCATCGGGTATCACTTTTGTCACTAATATCTAATATCTAATATCACTAATATATTAAATCTGGACATGTCATCCAACGTTTTGAATTTTTTACTTTACTGAATGTTCTAAGCTTATCAAACAAGTGGTGTGACGCTCTTTGAAATCTTCGTAGAAAGGTGAAGTGGAGTGAAATGGGGTTTAACGTCGGTCTAAGATTATTGCACTTATATGGCGACGTGCATGTACGTGTTTGTGTGTTTGTGTGGCTGCTTGTACTAGTCCGGACTGATGCCAATTTATAGTGCTAGCTCACTGGGATACCATGCCGCAGTTTAACATGAATACCCCACTTAGACACAGTATACTGACTCCGAGCCGACCAGTCCTTGTTTTAGCCCCTTAATGCCGAGCGCCAGACAGGGTAACAACAAGTACCATCTTTTAACGTCTTTTGGTATGGCGCGGTCGGGGATCGAACACGGGACCTTCCGCTCTCCGGGCGGACGCTCTATACCACTAGACCACGGAGGTGGTCTCTTCGTAGAAAGAGCATTATCGAATGTAACAGCTGTTTGAAATCTTGTACATCAAAAGATGTTAAAATGTAGACCCAAAAGGCTGGAGTTCCTTGAATATTGCTTGACATTAAGGGACAGTTGACTATTTAAAAGTTGAATCACCCCTCTTGTCGTACAGTCTTTTGCATAGTTTTTGGTGTGTAACGGAGTCGTTATGCATAGATGTTAATATGAAACCGATCAGGCGGTATCTCAGGTTTCACTGGTTTCAGTGATTTCTAAATAGAGTGAGTATGGTTTTACACCGCTTTTAGCAATATTCAAGCAATATCACGACGGGGGACACTAGAAATGGGCTTAGAAATTGTACCCGACTTACATTAATAAATACCACAATTTCTGTCTGATGTAGCCACCCACTCCGCTCCATGTCATAACGCTTTTCAAACGGCAAGCCTCAGAAGTGTATTGTTGCGCTGGTCGTACGTATGGTGACCTTAGACCATGTACATTATGTACAAACAGATCCATATCACCATGACTTTGAAAACAAGTCACGGGGGAGATGCTCGTTTGGATTATTATTGAAACATATATAGTAGGAGATCCTAGAACACGCATGCATGGTTTAAGTGTTTAAGGCGGGTTTGTGTCACCCGTTCGTGGGGACATTCTGGGTCAGGTCATCACTACCCAACGTATCCTGATGGCGGACTATACGATGTGGATCAGATGTTCAAATTGTGTAATCCTGTTATCTGCCCATCTGCCAAGTATACTACTCAAAAGACGTTAAAGAACATCCCATTCTTTTATATTGCTATAGTTAATCTGTCATTGAGGGTCATTGTCTAGTGGATAGAGCGTCTGTCCGGAGAACGGAAGGTCGTGGGTTCGATCCCCGGCAGTGTCATACCAACATACGTTAAAAGATGGTACTCCTTCTTACCCTGCCTGGCGCTTGGCATTAAGGGGATGGCACACATGGCATGTTATCCCACTGCTTACTGGGCGTCATTTGAATCAGCACAGGGATAATGGGCGTTGGGCTTATGTCATGTTTTCTGACGAATCGAGCTTCATTCTCGACTTCCATGGTCGAAGGAATCGAGTTTGTGCCCCATATCCCGCCAGCCATGGCCAGCACTCAGTTCTGACCCTTCCCCATTGAACACGTCTGGGACGTCATTGGCAGACGTGTTTGTCAACGTCAAAATCCTCCCACCACTCTCAATGATGAGTGGAACAATCCATGAATGTCTGGCTAACAGAGGTGGTTTTACCCGATATAAGTGACGCTGGCTACAGTATGCACATTTCGAATTTGGAATTTTGTGTGCCACCATCTCATCACACCAACCCTTCAAACCCATTAAGACCTTATCGCCTACTCTTCCGCAGATATGATATATCATTTCCATTTGCCAATGCCATAAAGATGAGAAGATATGCCTTGATGATTCCCATAATTCCCCAATGTTTTTGGCAAAAAAATGTAAAGCCATTCTTCCCCTCCTTGGGGAAACACACAAGGTCTGTATTGAATACAGAGAGATACTGGTACATCTGATAATCTATAGTTCATCTTCAGTTGATCTCTGTCTTTAGCTGGCATATCCCTCTGGACCCTTCTGTGGTTCGTTAAATCTTCGATTTTAGTTTAGAGTTTAGAGTTGAAATAGTGCAAGAAGAAAAAGACAGTGTCATGAAAAGGGCGTTTAGTTCAGTCCTTCAGGGATCTCTGTGTGCTATCAAGGTTAAAATGTGTTTTTTGTGAAGACCTACTTAGGGTAATTGAATAATTCAAATGATAAGCAAAATTTACATTCACTTGTCTAGCTTTTATGTGTTGTAGTAACGAGTCACTGAGTCCGCTGGGTTCCGCTTGGTTGTCTTTGAATCATGCCAAAAATGGAGTATCACGTGCATTCTACACTCTGGAGATCACTGAAACTGTGTTCATGTTTGAATTAGGGAGTGAATGTGGTTTTCGCCGCACCTAACAGTAATACATAATTTGTTCCTTATGCTGGTATATATTGCCTACAGGGCTATGTTGTCGGTTCATGACTATATTGTCAGCTATGATCCATGTCAGGTCCATATCGTCAGCTATAAGTGTCGGTTACAAGTGTACATTGTCAACTATCATCAATAGAAGTACATGTCTATATTCTCAGCTGTGATCCATGTCAGTGCAAGGATTTGTTGTCAGTTATGCTCAATGTCAGTGCATGTGGTCTCATGGTAACGTGAACGCCTTCTGTTTCTGTAGATCCGTTTCTGCCTTCTGTTTCTTTAGATCCGTTTCTGTCTTCTGTTTCGATCTCTTTCTGTTTCTGTAGATCCGTTTCTGCCTTCTGTTTCGATCTCTTTCTGTTTCTGTAGATCCGTTTCTGTCTTCTGTTTCGATCTCTTTCTGTTTCTGTAGATCTGTTTCTGCCTTCTGTTTCGATCTCTTTCTGTTTCTGGTGATACGTTTCTGTCTTCTGTTTCGACCTCTTTCTGTTTCTGTGTATCCGTTTCTACCTTCTGTTTCGACCTCTTTCTGTTTCTGTGTATCCGTTTCTACCTTCTGTTTCGACCTCTTTCTGTTTCTGTGTATCCGTTTCTACCTTCTGTTTCGACCTCTTTCTGTTTCTGTGTATCCGATTCTGCCTTCTGTTACGATCTCTTTCTGTTACTGTACATGTGTATATCCGTTTCTGCCTTCTGTTTCGATCTCTTTCTGTTTCTGTGTATCCGTTTCTGCCTTCTGTTTCGACCTCTTTCTGTTTCTGTAGATCCGTTTCTACCTTCTGTTTCGATCTCTTACTGTTTCTGTAGATGCGTTTCTGTCTTCTGTTTCGATCTCTTTCTGTTTCTGTGTATCCGTTTCTGCCTTCTGTTTCGATCTCTTACTGTTTCTGTAGATGCGTTTCTGTCTTCTGTTTCGATCTCTTTCTGTTACTGTATATCCGTTTCTGCCATCTGTTTCGATCTCTTTCTGTTTCTGGAGATCCGTTTCTGCCTTCTGTTTCCTTTATCTCCTCTGTTTCTTGCCTTGATTGTTTCCACGCATTCATGGGGCAGTCGGGTAGCCTAGTGCCTAGTGGCTCGTCACGCCGAACACCCGGGTTCGATTCCCGACATGGGTACAATGTGTGAAGCCCATTTCTGGTGTCCCCAGCCGTGATATTGCTGGAATATTGCTAAAAGCGGCGTAAAACAATACTCACTCACTCCACGTATTCATGACTCTCTCTTCTTCTTCCTTTCACTTTCTGAGTTCAGTTTTCATCGCTGGATGTTTCCAGGTTTCACTTTCTGTTGATCATAGTGCACATATTTTATTCCGTTACATTCAATTGTGCACTACTCTTGTGTCTGTAATTCAGCTGTGCATCTCTCGTTCACTAAAACCGGGGTCATATGCTGTCTTGTCGTCTAAGGCACTGTTGTACTGAGTACCTTAGCCCTGACCGAATCCTATAATCAAGGGTTCGAATCCCAGATTCGCCCAGATTGTGATTCTTTGGTCTGTCAGTGTTACACACGGTTTGGTTTGTTTGTTTGTTATTTAACGCCGCACTCAGCAGTATTCCAGCTATTTGAGACGGTCTGTAAATAATTGAGTCTGGACCAAACAATCCAGTGATTGATATCATGAGCATCTATCCACGTAATTGGGATCGATGACATGCATCAACCAAGTCAGCGAGCCTGACCACCCGATCCCGTAAGTCGCCTCTTACGACAAACATAGTCGCCTTTTACGGCAATCATGGGTTGCTGAAGACCTATTCTACCCCGGATCTTCACACGGGCTCAATGGTAACAAAATGGTAAACATTAAAGACCCGCACCCCTTCGCGCTGCCCTCCCACATGAAGCATGCACACAGTGACAACTGAACTAAACTGCGGGGCAACAGAAATCATACAGCCATGGTGGCTAAAATAAAAAAAAACACACCATGAAATGGTTATCCGATCGTGATGTAATTGATACGGGTATCATAGTTGTGTTTGGGACTCTAACTTTCGGCCTAGTAACATTTAGATAACGTTTGTCATGTTTTGGTCAAATCTAATTTTGAAGTGTATATTTTCTTTTGCCTGGCAGTACTTGTACTTTACTAAGAGGCGTAAACTCTATCACACCCACTGAACCAAGCCCAATCTTCACAACACATACTCATAAAGTCAAACCACGTAACAATGAAGTAGCCACGTTTGTTTTATTTTAAAAATCCAGTTCAGTTGACAGCAGTTGCCAGTGGGGATTGTTTCCAAGACGCTTACGAGATATCTTCATGAATCGATCTGTAAGTTCATGGGGTAAAAAAGCATGCTTAGGTTTCACATGGAATATACAGCGCTGTGGAGTATCTTGTATTTACACTGATGTTGATACAGGGGTGTTAGCAACAGACAGTATGCGTCGTTGTGGATATGTTCCTTGTTGAATATATCCTTTGGAGTAGATGTGATGATTAATCAATATTTGGCAAACTACGTTTGTGACGTACGTAGAAGGAATGAGTGAAACTAGAACAGGGCGACCTGCGGGTAATATAATCAAGACAAACTGATGGTTGATAGCATGAGTAACTATTGATATGGTCGTGGCACGATTACATTCATAGGTCAGCGTGGGCCATATTCAGTCTCTGTGACTCGGCTGACGACAAACATGGATGCACGCAGACCCAACGTAAACTGCCAGGTAAAAGAAAGTATACACTTGAAGATTGGAATTAACCCAAATCACAAACGTTGTCAAAACGTTCTAGGCTGAAAACAATCGCCGAAACACAACTGTGATACCTCTATTAAATATAACATTCTTGTTTGAGCTATTTTCAGCCACCATCAAACATATGTGTATACTTTCTTTTCCCCGGCAGTTTACATGTACTACTCGCCGTGTTGGTTATGGAGTTTATTCCCTGGCGGGTTCCAGGGCTGAATAGATCCCCAGTTGTTCATGCATATATCAGGTTACAAAACAATCAATTATCTGCATCCACCCAACCCCCTTTATCATTATATCGATCTTATAGATGTCATGCTTGATATCGATCTTATAGACGTGATGCCTGATATCGACCTCATAGATGTGATGCTTGATATCGATCTTATAGATGTCAGGTTTGATGTCGATCTTATAGACGTGATGCTTGATATCGATCTTATAGATGTCAGGCTTGATATCGATCTTATACAAGCGATGCTTCATGTCGATCTCATAGATGTGATGCTTGATATCGATCTTATACAAGTGATGCTTGATACGATCTTATAGATGTGATGCTTGATATCGATCTTATAGACGTGATGCTTGATATCGACCTCATAGATGTCATGCTTGATATCGATCTTATGGACGTGATTCTTGATATCGATCTTATAGATGTCATGTTTGATATCGATCTTATACAAGTGATGCTTCATGTCGATCTCATAGATGTGATGCCTGATATCGATCTTATAGATGTCATGTTTGATATCGATCTTATGGACGTGATGCTTGATATCGATCTTATAGATGTCATGTTTTATATCGATCTTATACAAGTGATGCTTCATGTCGATCTCATAGATGTAATGCTTGATATCGATCTTATAGATGTCATGTTTGATATCGATCTTATGGACGTGATGCTTGATATCGATCTTATAGATGTTATGCTTGATATCGATAATATACAAGTGATGCTTCATGTCGATCTCATAGAAGTGATGCTTGATATCGATCTTATACGAGTGATGCGTGATATCGATCTTATAGACGTGATGCTTGATATTGATGTTATAGATGTGATGCTTGATATCGATAATATACAAGTGATGCTTCATGTCGATCTCATAGAAGTGATGCTTGATATCGATCTTATACGAGTGATGCGTGATATCGATCTTATAGATGTGATGCTTGATATCGATCTTATAGAAGTGATGCTTGATACCAATCTCATAGATGTGATGATTGATATCGACCTCATAGAAGTGATGCTTGATATCGATCTTATAGATGTGATAAGGGATATCGATCTTATAGAATTGATGTGTGATATCGATCTTTGAGGAGTTATACGTGATATTGATCATATAGAAGTGATGCGTGATATCGATCTTATAGAATTGATGTGTGATATCGGTCTTTTATGAGCGATACGTTATATAGATCATATAGAAGTGATGGGTGATATCGATCTTTTAGGAGTTATACGTGATATTGATCATATAGAATTGATGCTTGATATTGATCATATAGAAGTGCTGTGTGATGTCGATCGTATAGAATTTATGTGTGATACCGATCTTTTAGGAATGATACGTGATATCGATCATATAGAAGTGATGCGTGATATCGATGGTATAGATGTGATGCTTGATATCGATGTTATAGAAGTGATGCGTGATATCGATCTTATAGAATTGATGTGTGATATCGATCTTTTAGGAATGATACGTGATATCAGTCATATAGAAGTGATGCGTGATATCGATGTTATAGATGTGATGCTGAGATATCGAGGTTATAGAATGGTGCGTGATTTCGAACATACAGAAGTGATGCGTGATATCGATCTTATAGAAGTGCCATCTGTATCAATTGGTTTCTGTCGTATTTGTGAAATTACAACACCTCCACCACAGCCTGGTCCAAGCAGTCGTCTACCATGTATGGCTGATTTACAAACGGAAAGTACCGTTATGAAATATTTCCAACTTCAGTTTTCACGGTACAATAGAGTTATGATATTTGCTCGCGCTATCATTTATAACCTCAGCAAGGTGCGTTTCAAATTCTAAAGTTGTATTCATATGTGACATTTACATCTCATATTCATTCCATCACTGCGATACTGTTAAACCTTAACGCCGTTTGCTTACAGGGAGCACGGCTGACCCAGCCGTCTTGAGACGCCGCATTTCTCTGTGCAGAGTTGCGTCCCTTAGGCACGCCAGCAACCTATGTTTGTGGGTTCGAATCGCGGTCCGCCCCGATTATGTTTCTATGTTTGTCAGGACTCGTGCTCGGGTGTTTCGCGTGAGTGGTAAACGCATGAGACCTGCATCACTTCGGACTTTCCTCCCACACCAAGCTGACACAAAGCGGTGTGAAGCCCAACTCACTCGCTCGTCGCTTATGTTTTGTAATCATGTTATCAGCTTACTTTGTCCCTCCTGTGCTTATTCATAGTCACGGGCAAGCTTTCCTAAAGACATTACGCAATAATCTTTTGACCGTAGTCTGTCACTGAAAATACATTCCTAACATTGTATAGAACTCGCCTATGTACTGTCCGACACCCTCGAAAATTCACCCTTGAACCCAACCCATAAATCTCTTTTACTAAAGAGGACACGGATTTGTCAACAAAGGTGTTCACATTTATAGCTATTCACCCAGTCTTGCCAAAGATAAGTGTAAGATTTCGCAAGTGTGTTAGCTTTATACAGGCAAATGGTATACCATAACTTCACACTCACTTTGGGAAAATTTTAATTTTGCTATTTCGATTGACGGGTATAACGGTAATTTATATGTACGTGCATTTATGATAATGAACCTTTGACACACACCCTTCTTCTGACCAGGCGGTAATATATATAAGTCAATGTGACCATGTGTTTATCTCCCGTGACAACACGCGTAGACTTGCGCGGCGCTATACAGGTAATGTGTACACCTTATAATAGCTCATAACAAAAGAAATGGAAAACCAATAGTATAGCTGAATTGACTGTGGATAAAGGTCTATCTGTGAACAATATTGAAATGATACGGCAACACGGACGTGAGGACTAAGATGAACAAAGTCAAGTCAAGAATGTTCGATTTACCTGTCTTTTAGTTCATATGCATGATTGATCGATTCTTTTATTTTATGAAAGAAAAGAAGCATGCGATCGTTAGTTCATTGAACCGGAAAGCAGGACGTCAACACAGCTTCGCAATAGCAGGACGGATATATATACAGACGCCACACGTCGAGGATGAACGTCAGACACAATCAGGGATGACAGTTGTGGATGTACTTACAGGTAAGATAGTACGTTGTGTACGGTTGTGGCGTGTTGTGCCAGTATGGTGGTTACACACGAGACAGGCAACTCGGTAGCTGATCGAAGATCTGTAGTCAGTACTGCTAGACCAGTTCAGGAAGGCAGGTCGTGGATCAGCTACATGGAGAGACTCTTGCCAGGACATGGAGTGATCTCGCCAGTTGTTTGAAACTAATCATCGTGTGTTGTAGCTTTTTGGATAAGTATTCGCTGATATCCGTGCGTAAATGAACTTATATTGTCAAATATTGGTACGAAAAAGCAGCAAACCACATCCATGTCCATCACTCGTTCACCCAATCCTGTGATATATTTCTCTTTTTCATGATCAGGAGAACTCGTGTCTATATACCCGCGACATACACTGCAGCGTGTCTACCTCTAACTATACACAACACCAAATGAGATTAGACGAAATTATACCTAAACCCATTTATAATACATGAGGATGTAAAAGTTCATCGTGGGCACGGGTGGCCCAGTCGTCTTAGACGCCGCAGTTTGCTGTCCAGGATTACGTCCCTTCGCCGCGCCAGAAACCTATGATCGTTGTTTGAATCCCTGTTTTGTCCTTGTTTCTTGGTTTGTCAGTACCAACACGTGGTCATGGGTTCGAGATTAGTTGCAAATATCTAAACCCTGCATCACAGGCATTCCCCCAACATCAAGCTGACACGGTGTGATATAACGGAAATACTGGTAAGCGGCGTTGAACCACTAACACTTCGCCCGCTCTCAACCACAAGCCAGTGCACATCGATAAGTAATGAAAACATATGCAGTATCAAAGGTATTCAACTGTAAAAACAGTCGGGCAAAAAATGTAAACACACATGTGTGATAGTGGCTAAAAATGAACAAAAAAGAAATGGTTATTCGACGGTGATGTATTTGATACAGGTATCATAGTTGTGTACCCCCTATTAAATATTAACATATTTAGCCCATATTAACTACTCGGCCCCAGTGAACAAGCACTTTCTTCCACTGAACAATTTTCAATGGCTTCCAGTGACCATTTACAGAATCATGGGGGGCGTATTTAGAAACAAGGCAGAATCTACACGTCAGATTCTTAACCTTGTGATAATGGTATTCCTTATCCCAAGTGACAGCTCTATCTGTAACTACGGACAAAACATGAAATTTATACAGCTTTTGTATGGCATTACCCATTGTCCTCCTCTTTGAGGTTCTCAACCATAACCCATTCAGGGTATATCGATTAGCATTGAACATCACATTGAGTGGCCCATTTACATATATCACTAATCAGTTGCAGTATCATCAGAAGCATAACTCAGACAGATATGTCACTCTATATATTATCTGTACGATATTTATCATTTGAATATAACTCTTAAAGGTATATACCAAACAGTCGTAGACCTCCTGTCGGTATATACAGAATAGATTAGCTGATGAAGGAATTTTCCGTGTGATGCGAGGCGGGCAAACTGTAGCCTTGGATCGATACTAACATCACAGAGATGCAGTACAACTCCATCACGCGCCGAGTGGTCAGTGGTCAGGCAATATTACAAGATGGTGGTGAGTTATAGATCATTTATCACCTCTGGTGGCACCTTCTATGACGTAACCAGGGTGTGTAATATACATTATCCGTGTGTGTGTATGTTGCAACGTAGTCAGATGTGTAACCCCAACGACAACCAAACAAAATCTCATCCCTGTTGCATTGTGAAAATCGATAATGGTGGCTAGATGTGTACGAGTTATAGCGAAGATATATGTCCCCTGTTTGTTATTTAACTGAACGCTGTATGGCTAATATATTGCCGAAGTTTCACAATAGCAGTTCGTTGGATATCATACAGTTTAGGCATACACACAAATACATATGACGTTCCGGGAAGCAGAAAACATGATCTCTCTTTGTGATATATTTTGAATGATGGTAGGTATGTTTCATTCATTACTCACGGGTGGTGCAAGAAGGTTGGAAATTTAGACTGTGGGTGCAAGGAGGATAGGAGTTTGGACTGGGGGTGCAAGAAGGATGGGAGTTGGACTGTTGGATCAAAAAGGATGGGAGTTGGACTGTTGGATCAAAAAGGATGGGAGTTGGACTGTTGGATCAAAAAGGATGGGAGTTGGACTGTTGGATCAAAAAGGATGGGAGTTGGACTGTGGGATCAAGAAGGATGGGAGTTTGGACTGTGGGTGCAAGAAGGGTGGGAGTTAGGAGTGTGGGTGTTAGAAGGTTGGAAATTTAAACTGTGGGTGCAAGGAGGATAGGAGTTTGGACTGTGGGTGCAAAAAGGATGGGAGTTGGACTGTGGGTGCAAAAAGGATGGGAGTTGGACTGTGGGTGCAGGAGGGATGGGGGTTTGGATTGTTGGTGCAAGAAGGATGGGGGTTTGGATTATGACTGCAAGAGGGATGGGATCTTGGATTATGGCTGCAAGAGGGATGAGGGCTTGGATTATGACTGCAAGAGGGATGGGGGCTTGGATTATGACTGCAAGAGGGATGGGGGCTTGGATTATGATTGCAAGAGGGATTGGGGCTTGGATTATGACTGCAAGAGAGATGGGGGCTTGGATTATGATTGCAAGAGGGATGGGGGCTTGGATTATGATTGCAAGAGGGATTGGGGCTTGGATTATGACTGCAAGAGGGATTGGGGCTTGGATTATGATTGCAAGAGGGATTGGGGCTTGGGTTGGGGGTGCAAGGGTTGGGCCAACCTGTGTTTCATTCCGTTCATATGTTTTTGTTCACTTGCTGACTGGAGTAGTATGCACACCAGGCCTTTCTTCAAACCCTGACCCCGACTCTGTAGCCGACATGTTTGTTATGCAGCATACATGATTCAGTCAAATAGTTCATCCGGGAATTTCCTGGTCGTCCTTTAATACAACCCACATGATCCTGTAGTATTACCCGGTTTATAACCTGTCACGTTTCTGTTTAAGTGAATGAGTGAGTATGGTTTTACGCAATATTCCAGCAACATCACGGCTGGGTACACCAGAAATGGACTTTACACATTGTACTTATGTGGGGAATCGAACCCGGGTCTTCAGTCGTGACAAGCGAACGTTTCAACCTCAACCCTAACCCACCGCCCCCGTTAATGTTTCATTTGTTGAATATAATATAATCATAGTATTTAGACACATTTCATTTTGTCATATATGCTATATCCCGTTTTTAGTAGTCACAAGTAATGATTGCATGGATCTCTGTAGGATTATGCCCCATTACCACACCCAGAGACCATATCGGTATATGGTCTCTGCCACACCGGTCACTGTGAAGGCTTTGTCTGAATCTGTGATCTTCATTAACACCATCAAACTCAGGCCAAGTGGTAGATTCTTTACGCTAGCTTTGTTTCACCCATGTAGTGTAGTGTTGTGTGATGCCGATGATCAATTATGAAGATAGCTGCACGTGTGCTAATACTTATAACGTAAAACATGCCATTCCGCCGATAAGGAATATGACTTAGTGTAATGAAAAATCCGGGTGAGAAGCGATAGTCAGGTGATTCTTATCGGCGGAATGGTTTGTTTTCACATTGTAAGCACACATGCAGCTATCTTTGTAAATGACACATTGCGATATTTCGTCATTCTGTTTCATGTGGAGAGGGCTATAGGTTCCACGAAGCCGTTTCATTAGCAGATCACATATTCAGCAATGATACCAATGTAATGTCCAGGGAGAACTCAGGCAAAAATCCATCGAACTGACACTTCGTCCCATCCTTTGTTGCCGGTGATGAATAAACGGTGATTTCAAGAATCACAGCCAAGCCTTGTGTAGCTGTGGCGGTCGTGTGGGTGATACTGTGTCCGGCGATGTCGGCCTGACGATGGGCAGTTGTGATCTCCTGTTGCGCTGATACCTGTGTGATCAGACATAACATTAATTAACATATGTTTAAAATTGTGTGAAAGATTATTAAATTGTGGAACAACTTTAAAAGTGCTGTCTTGCTTACATTATTACACAAATGGAGAACAGCTAACTTTGGTGGCAAGGATTTTTAGTTTCTATATTTTATACACCACGGACCTATATAACGCTTGTTTAGGTCCGTGATACGACATCTGGTTTTAATTGGGAATATAATGCATGAAACAAATTGGATTGGGATATAGACAGATTCACTGATCAATACTGAACTGATTAGGCAGGATGTAACAGTGGTCTGTAACAAGTCGGGGTTATTACATGCTATTGATATACTGGGACGGTAGATCCAAGCTTCATCGGGATTGGTTGGCATGAGTTAACTAGCAGAAAGATACATCTTTACGCATGTCTCTGGGGAATCATAGTGAGCATCACCAGGCTGATAGTTGTCCTCCTCTTCACCCCTCATCTGCAGCTGTTTCTTTCGGGGCAGAATAAGTGCCCGGCACACCCAGTGCTTGGAGCCCACCTAACAGGGCACCGTCTTCTTTTGGCTGGTTGTGTGTCATCGGACCCTGACGGCGAAGTGTGTTCATACTATCCACCACTGTCTCAGTCTACAGGCCGCGGTATAGTTGGAAAAATACGATGGATAATGATGGTAAATACGTTATTTTTGTGGTATAACGGTGTAACAGTAATGTAGGTGTGGTATAACGGATGTGATACTGTCGTGGATGTGGCATAACGGATGTAATAATGTGGATGTGGTATACGGATGCAATAATACCATGTTATAATAATGTCATGGATGTGGTATGACGGATGTAATAATGTCGTGGATGTGGTATGACGGATGGAATAATGTCATGGATGTGGTTTACGGATGTAATAGTGTCGAGGATGTGGTATGACGGATGGAATAATGTGATGAAAGTGGTTTGGTATATGTAATAATGTCGTGGATGTGGTATACGGATGTAATAATGTCGTGGATGTGGTATACGGATGTAATAATGTGGATGTGGTATACGGATGCAATAATACCATGTTATAATAATGTTATGGATGTCGTATGACGGATGTAATATTGTCGTGGATGTGGTTTGGTCTATGTAATAATGTCGCGGATGTGGTATACGGATGTAATAATGTCGTGGATGTGGTATACGGATGTAATAATACCATGATATAATAATGTCATGGATGTGGTATGACGGACGTAATAATGTCGTGGATGTTTTATAACGGATGTAATAATGTCGTGGATGTGGTATACGGATGCAATAATACCATGATATAATAATGTCATGGATGTGGTATGACGGACGTAATAATGTCGTGGATGTGGTTTACGGATGTAATAGTGTCGTGGATGTGGTATGACGGATGTAATAATGTGACGAAAGTGGTTTGGTATATGTAATAATGTCGCGGATGTGGTATACGGATGTAATAGTGTCGTGGATGTGGTATGAAGGATGTAATAATGTCATGGATGTGGTATGGGAGATGTAACAATGTTGTGGATGTGGTATACAGATGTAATAATATCGTGGATGTGGTATACGGATGTAATAATGTCGTGGATGTGGTATAACGGATGAAATATTGTCATGGATGTGGTATGACAGATGTAATAATGTCATGGATGTGGTATGGGAGATGTAACAGTGTTGTGGATGTGGTATACAGATGTAATAACGTCATGGGTGGGGTATACGGATGCAATAATGTCGTGGATGTGCTATGACGGATGTAATAATGTCGTGGATGTGGTATGGGAGATGTAATAATGTCATGGAAGGGGTATACCGATGTAATAATATCTTGAATGTGGTATGGGAGATATGATAATGTCATGGGTGGGGTGTACGGATGCAATTATGTCGTGGATGTGGTATGACGGATGTAATAATGTCGTGGATGTGGTATGGGAGATGTAATAATGTCATGGAAGGGGTATACCCATGTAATAATATCATGGATGTGGTATGGGAGATATGATAATGTCATGGATGTGGTATACGGATGTAATAATGTCGTGGATGTGCTATAGGATGTAATAATTTCCTGGATGTGGTATACAGATGTAATAATGTCCTGGATGTGGTATGGGATGTAATAATGTCGTGGATGTGGTATGGGATGCAATATTATCGTGGATGTGGTACGGGAGATGTATTAATGTCCTGGATGTGGTATAGGATGTGATAATATCGTGGATATGGTATGGGAGATGTAATAATGTCCTGGATGCGGTATAGGATATAATGATATCGTGGATGTGGTATGGGAGATGTAATAATGTCATGGATATGGTATAAAGATGTAATAATGTCATGGATGTGGTACGACAGATGTAACAACGTCCTGGGTGTGGTATACGGATGCAGTAATGTCATGGATGTGGTATGGGAGATATAATAATGTCATAGATGTGGTATACGGGTGTACTTATATCATGGATGTGGAATGGGAGATGTAATAATGTAATGGATTTGGCATGCGGATGTAATAATGTGATGGATGTGGTTTACGCATGTAATAATGTGATGGATGTGACATACGGACGTAATAATGTCATGGATGTGACATACGGACGTAATAATGTCATGGATGTGACATACGGAAGAAATAATGTCATGAATGTGGTTTACGGATGGACGAAATAATGCCATGGATGTGGCATACAGATATAATGCCGTCGTGCATTTGTTGCTTTGTCTGTTTGTTGTTTAACGCCGCACTCAGCAATATTCCACCTATATGACGTCGGTCTGTAAATAATCGAGTCTGGACCAGACAATCCAGTCATTGACATCATGAGCATCGATCCACGCAATTGGGATATGATGACATGCATCAACAAAGTCAGCGAGCCTGACCAACCGACCCCCTTAGTTGCCTCTTTCGACAAGCATAGTCGCCTTTTACGGCAAGCATGGGTTGCTGAAGACCTATTCTTCACGGGTCTTGCGTCGTGCATCTGACGGATGTGACACCATTGTGGATTTGTTATTAACAAATGTAATAATGTCACCGATGTGCTACAACGCACGTAGTAATTTGGAAGTGGTTTAGTGCAAGCTGTTTTGAGGTTATGTTTCCGAGTTTGCACAATATGCTCTTGACCTGACAAACGGTTGCGCATTATGAACAATTCCGCCCATTTTTATCACCTTTCCAACCATACTGGTACTTTTCTGCACCTAATTATGTAACCAGGCAACGAAACATTATTAACGTGCACACGTGCTGATTCGCCATCAATTCCAGCGTTTTAATGTATTAGTGTTTTGTGGTTTCTGTTGTCCTTTGCACACAACTTCCGTCATCAGGAAATCTGTTAGAACAAGTTTAGCCTAACTAGTTGATATCCCTTGTGGGCGGTCGTGCTTGTTTAGTGTTCTCGTTTCGCAAAGAGCTTTGATAATAAAAGCACTTATGTTTTATTAATACCACTGTGAACGCTGATGCCCCAACCCCATGTTATTAAAGGACTTAATGGGGTTTCAGCTGTATTTTCTGCCTCATCTGATAGTTGTTTCCTACACACCATTAACTAGATAAAACATGAATGTAATCAAGGTAACAAGGTTTAGTGTGAAACAGCGAGTGCTCTGTCAATCCATTGGAAGCGGGCGACCATTTGACATTTTCTTAATTTGTTTTATGTATTTGTCTATTATTTTTTTCATTTATATGGGATTTTTTATGTAATGTATTTTTTTTTATTTTGAGCGGTGGGGTGGGGGTAGGGTGTGTTGGGGTGAGGTATGTTGGGGTTGGGTGGGGGTAATTTGTATTAACACTCAGGTTTGATAAGAAATCGTCCTCTGCACTTGCCGGCTTTTCTGAAAAAATAATGTGTTGTATACTATGTTTGCCTCGTCATTTCTGAGTAAAAATACCTAGCCTGATTGTTTTAAAAAAACCCATTCTGGAATCCCCTCAGAATATACAATGGTCGGTTCCTAAAATCTGTCAGCAACCTCGCTGTGTGGTACTTCGTCCGTAACGTCACAGTCTGTCAACAACCTCGCTGTGTGGTACTTCGTCCGTAACGTCACAGTCTGTCAGTAACCTCGCTGTATGGTACTGCGTCCGTAACGTCACAGTCTGGCAGCAACCTCGCTGTATGGTACTGCGTCCGTAACGTCACAGTCTGGCAGCAACCTCGCTGTATGGTACTGCGTCCGTAACGTCACAGTCTGTCAGTAACCTCGCTGTGTGGAACAGCGTCCGAAACGTCATAGTCTGGCAGCAACCTCGCTGTATGGTACTGCGTCCGTAGCGTCACAGTCTGGCAGCAACCTCGCTGTGTGGTACGGCGTCCGAAACGTCATAGTCTGGCAGCAACCTCGCTGTATGGTACTGCGTCCGTAGCGTCACAGTCTGTCAGCAACCTCGCTGTGTGGTACGGCGTCCGTACCGTCACAGTCTGCAGTATCTGTCAGCAACCTCGCTGTATGGTACTGCGTCCGTAGCGTCACAGTCTGGCAGCAACCTCGCTGTGTGGTACTACCTCCGTAACGCCACAGTCTGCAGTATCTGTCAGCAACCTCGCTGTTGTGGTACTGCGTCCGTACCGTCACAGTCTGGCAGCAACCTCGCTGTGTCGTACTACCTCCGTAACGCCACAGTCTGCAGTATCTGTCAGCAACTTCGCTGTTGTGGTACTGCGTCCGTACCGTCACAGTCTGGCAGCAACCTCGCTGTGTGGTACAGCAACCTCGCTGTGCTTCTCAGAGTGACCCCCGCCCCCCAAAAAGCGACATTAGCGCTATAACAATGAGGAACGGGCCCTGGTCTTGCACTTTCATTCTCAGCATTTTTTAAGAAGCGATATACATTATATGAATATAAAAAACGATCCACTTAATCAAACTTGAAATTTCTTCTTTCAATTACAGCGGAGTTCCGTATATTTTTATTTATATTCCATGTGTATTAATATTGGATTCTGTTTTTTTATTCACAGTGCAGGTTCCTATTTTAAGTAGTGAAAACAGTTGATATTTAACATAGAAAAATATATATTGATTTACATGGCTTGAAACTTCGACAGAATTGTGCCCGTGTTTCCAGTTCTATCGATCGCTGTTGCCCAGGTAAACATGAAGTTCATGTTTACGTAGTGTAGTATGCCAGACAAATCAGTATTATTCTAGGTCTGTGGACTATTTAGCCTCAAATACATCTCATTGTATCAGCAACCACGGGAGCGCAGCAAATACAACATTACTGTTCTAGGTCACGTGAACGTCGTCATGACACCCACTGTAAACGGAAAGATGCACCGTATTAGGGAACCACAAATAGCGATTCTATACTAATATATGTTGTTAGATGTTTGTTTTGTTGTGCATATTCAATTTTGAAAACTAAATGCGTAAATCGATGGTTATAGATTCGGCAGATTTCGCGTTTGGAAACCGCAAAGATGTTTGTTTGTTGTTTTATCCCGTGAAGATTGGGATAGAATAGGTCTTCAGCGACCAATGCTTGCTGTAAAAGACGACAATGCTTGTCTAAGAGGCGACTAACGGGACCCGAGGATCAGGCTCACTGACGTGGTTGATGCATGTCATCGTATCCCAATTGCGTGGATCGATGCTCATGATGTCAATCAGGGGATTGTCTGGTCCAGACTCGATTATTTACAGACCGCCGTCATATAACTGGAATATTGCTGAGTGCGGCGTTAGACAACAAACCAACCAACCGTTCAAGAGACAATGCGTGGTCCACTTGCACAGTTCCCTCGAATGAACAGATAAACAGACCACCTGACTCCCTCCGTGTGCCGGCATAGTCCCAGCTCATCTCGATGACGTCTCTAATTATTCAACCATAAAATCTTGCAGATGAGTGGCAAAACCAGACGTTTCGAGGTGTATCTAATCTTAAATAAGTTATCACTAAGAAGAATTATAATTAGTCAAATGGGCACTTAAAACTAGCAAGATTGATTTACAGCATTACCATGGTGTATGTCCACTAACTTAAATTTATTGATGCATACAAGACTATCATTCAGTTTCTGGAGACTCTTTTGGGTTAAATTGTCTTAAGATGGACGTTGTACAATGAAAGAGACCCCCCCCCCAAAAAAAAAAAAAAATAAATAAAAAATAAAATAAAAAATAAATAAATAAATAAATAAAAAAATCAAAAAATCTTCATATTCAGAAACTGAAGAAATTGCTTTTGCTAGGGTCTGTATAAGAGCCCAGATTTATATCAACCCAGCAGTTCAATATTACCCTAATTCCACTGGTTCACACAGGTCGCTAATTACAAACGTCTCTATCGATACTGGTAATGAGCATCATGTGATGAAGGATAGTGCCTTGTTAATTGTACTAACTGTGCTTCAAACTTGTATTTCTAATTCAGAGTTAAAATCCAACATTTGTTTGCAGCTTGCCGTGTGTGATGTCCCGGGCCCCCTCTAGTTCTCCTATTCAACGGATTATATTGAGCAGGAACAGCGTCTCTCCCGATCCAGCACCGGAATCGGGGGAGCTGTACACGATGGACGACAATGAGTGAGTTATCTCCCTTTATTGAATTCGTCGTTTGAATTCCCGATGTCCCGTTTCTTGTGGTGAGATTCAGATAAGGTAACGTTCAGCTGATCTGTATCCTACGATTCAAGCTCCTGTCAATATTTGAATAAAACATAAAAATAACCATTCGTAAAATGAATTGTCACCATCAAGGTTATAAATACTACTCAAAAGACGTTTAAGAACACCGGCGTTTTCCATATTACTACATGTAGTTATTCCATCATGACGCCCGATTTTTTTATTTAACTTGAGTTGATATACTATGACTTTTTTGAGTAGAATATGTCAAGGGCGGTTTTCGAAATGTGTAAAGAAGATTGAGCAATAGTAAGTGGGTGGTCATGGCATATCCCAACACAATCTGTACTCATTCCTGACCAACTCGTGTTATTCCGGGACAAGCCGATCTTCTTGCAGGTTACGGAAAGGGGCGAGTGGTGACGAATCTGTACTGTTCATCGTTTCAATTACCCGTGGCTGTAGTTGTCATTAGTTTTCTCTCTTTATATGTCTGTTTCGTTTTCACGTGTCTTTCCTTTGGCTTTCGTTATTTTTCATATTTTTGTATCGCCCTTCACAGGTCGTCGAGACTGAAACCTAGCGATGCAGTCACTAGTCAGCCCCAAACAAACGTCCCTAGGTAATCACTGGAACGCTGGTTCACATTAATGCGTGTGTGCTTTTGTTTGTTTCACGCTGCGCTCAGCAAAACTCCATCTATGTCATGGCTGCTTATAAATAATCGAGTCTTGGCCAGACAATCCAGTGATCGATATAATAAGCAACGTCCCTCATCCTCGAAATTGGATCACACACAATCCCCCTAGTCACCGATCCTGACCACACGACAAGCACATGTCACTGGGACTTATTCTAACCAGTAATCCCCACTGGCTTCACCATCTTCCCGGGGCAAGGGAGTTTACTAATTATAAAACTCCAGTTTCCACCCTTGCCGAACTTGGATGGAATTTCCATACTCGATCGTAGCGCCACCAGTGGCTATCAGTGGCTTCAAACAAAATGGCGGCGCCCAGTCAAGAATTTATGATCGATTATCAAGATCTATATTGTAATAGAACGGGTGTGACCTCGCGACGTGCACCTTGAATAAAAACATTAAGATTTGGAAAACACGCCCAGTGGACGGTACACATCCTTTGCAAATCCTGCAGTCGACTGAAATTCGCACGTTGAAATCCACATTATCCATATATATATATATATATATATATATATATATATATATATATATATATATATATATATATATAATATAAAACATCTGTTGACGCCCGGTTGACGGTGCACATCCTTTGCAAATCCTGCAGTCGACTGAAATTCGCACGTCCACATTGTCCATATATACTTAGCTTGTTTTGCATCTTCCCGTTTAGGAACCGGATGTCGATTTCGTTACGCGATTTTGATTGGACTATGCACAGACTCGTTAGTCCAGCCAAACTGTAACTCCATAATACCAGCCAAGTTCGGCAAGAGTGGAAACTGGACTTTTATTGTCAGTTACCTCCCTTGCCTCGGGAAGACGTGGGTTCACATGCACTGTAAATCTCATTAAAACTTAGAGCGATAACTAATACCCCGTTCACATACACAACATTTACTAACGAAAGTAATTTTACACATGTGTAACTATACACACGTGCGTATATGTAAATTTACTATGCACCCACATGAAAAGCATCTTAGGTATGTAAATAAAGTATGTAAATTGTGTAGGCACACATATTCGTCATATTCGCGACTTTCAACCCCAAACAGGTTGCTTTCTAATCATAATAGTTGGCAACTGTGGATATTTGTTTCGTGATGGCAAAAGAACAGATATTAATTAGATCATCCTCTTACGTTGACATAAGCGTTCACAATGCAACATATACACACAGTGCAAATTTCATTTCCCTTTGCACCTGCTCCAGACATGATGCAAATTTGCTCCTGATGTAAATATACACACATGAGTAAACGCGTTCACATGACAAGTATACTTGCGTATGTATTTCTACACAAGTATGCACATATACACACATATGTATATAGGCGCATGTGAACGGGGTATTAGATCTGATGTATGTACATTTTATGTATGTATGTATGTATGTATGTATGTATGTATGTATCATGGAATAGACTTCTAATAAGAGAAAGTTATTTTCACTGCTTTGTCTACTTTTCTATGTTTATCTTTTGTTTGTTTTATTTTATTTCCATCTTTGTTTCTTCTGGTTATTTTTACATCAGGCCTCTACCAAACGTTGTCTTGCCCGCCCGACTGCCGCCACTTGGTTCGCACAGGTTTGAAATGATTGTTTTGTGTTGTCTTATCAGCAGAACCGTTTGCCACCACTCGTGTCATTCCGATGTTTCGTAAACCAGTTAACGGGGAGGGGCGAGTGGTGACGAATGGGGGAGGCGGCGTCATGTAGACATGTGTTCTAATTTTAGATTAACCGAGCGCTTCCAGCGGAGCCGATTTCGCACCACCTTAGATATAACACTCTTAGACATAGAGTCGGCCTGGGCCTATAGCGTGTCTAATATATCAACACAGAAAAGAACGACTTTCTGAAAAAAACCCACATAAATTATCATAATTTGACCCAACGATCTTAAGCCAATATAAAGTGACATTCACAAGTTGTAGTTCTATCAAAGAAGGGCTTGACAAATTAGATGAATTTTTTTTTTCACGGGGACATTTTGGTCAATTCTCAAGACAATATTTATAAAGTTTACCTGGAAAGCACATCTGTTTGAGACACAATACCTTTCCCGCGTGTCTGCCATTTCGCACGTGATGTCACGCGATTTCCAAATTGGGGTTGATCGACTGTTTCCGTGGATATTATGCACGACAAAGTGAGTTTAATCGTCCTGGAGCATGTTTACAAATAGTGCTTATAGTTCTTAACTTAACTAATAACATTGTGAGTGCCATTGCATTGCCTATCTGCTTGTAGATCTACACATGATACCTGACTCACGCTTATGTATGGAACACTGTGAGGGACATTCTCGCAATATCGCTATCGCGACCTTTGGAAGAAGCCAAATATGCCAAAAGTGCCAGAATGCGAGATCGAGAGAATGTCCCTCAAAGTATTTCATACTTATAGACGTAAAGTCAGTATTAATAGTTTCCCCATAAAGTTTCGGATCTCATATTTAGTATTATGATATATATGTACATTGATCAATGTTTCAGTTCTCATCTTTAAATTTGCACAGTAGACAGAACAGAAGTCTATTAACAAAGATTTGAGCTACGAGCCCCTCATCTCTCATTTACAAACTGAAAAAAACCATGTATAAATGGCGGAGGGAGATCAATAAAAATAATTCATATGATAATGGTCAGGCTCACTGACTTGGTTGATGCATGTAACCGTATCCCAATGGGTAGATCGATGCTCATGATGTCAGTCACAGGATTGTCTGGACCAAGGCAAAGGGCAAAATGAAGCCAGCTAGGTAATCAACCCCGACATAGATCAAAGCAGTAAGTACTTACCTGTACATATATATGCTCTCTCCCTCATGGCATTCATTCATCTGATGAAGGAGTAAGCATATACTCCGAAACGTTGTGTTCCTCATAATAAAGAAGTTGACATCCATATATTCTCTTCCTTATTCGTGAATAGCAAAGAAATTCCCCTTTGTTGGAAACAAATGGGATATATTCATAATCGCTACAGTTTCGTGTATTGAATTATCGTGCTAGATAAAGAATGTGCGTGTCAATACTTCACAGGTCTGTTTACCTAGTGGATACCCGCAAAGTATTGAACACAACACAACCAATGACATTGTAGTCTTTTGATTCCAAAGCAGCGGCTACTGTATATTCATAGACCATCGATTGTTGTTGATTCAAAATGATAGTAAATAAGCATGTTATGTTGTGTTTATTTTTATTTCTGATGCCAAAAACACATGTACAGTATTTGGGGAGATATTTGGGGATTTTCTCTCAGAATCGTTCATCTTTATTAGGAAATAGAGAATTTAATTATATTTACTTGAAAATTTAATAAGTCAGTCAATATATATCATGTCTTATGATCGTAAGTATATGTTAAAATTTGGGAATGGAGACGCAGAGATCTCGTTGTAAAATTGGGCTGAACTAATAGTCTGACTGCAGTTATCTCCCTTATACCGATTGGTTTCATATTTTGGTTTTCATATGAATGCAAGTATTTCAGCAACCTTGTGATTAACAAATTATGTGTTAGCTGTGTACACATAGCACCATGCACGAGACACTGCATGCATACGGTATGCACGGTGTTGACATGTTGCCGAGTTGACAACGTGCAAAGTATATAGATGTCCTTTGTCGTTTTGAGTTTGAAATCACCCGTGCACATCTGGGGTAATAGATTTCACAATTGCAAAACGCGCTTAACACACTTGCCCAATATTTCCCATGGGGTACATTGTTTAGTATCCTGGTTCATCGCGTACGTGCCATTAACTGGGCGTTGCCTACCTGACGTCCAGTTACTCTGGAATACAAGATCAATAAGTTAATGGGTGCTTTCATATGGTTATTGGTTTTTGTCTTAATTATGTAAGCTTATATGCCCTTTGATTTGTTAAAGGTACCCCGCCCTTAGCTGTTTTGTCTGTGTGTTGTTCAACACCTCACTCAGCAATATTCCAGCTATATGTAAATAATCGAGCCTGGACCAGACAAT